>NC_045436.1:31247539-31547539 GCF_002776525.5 Piliocolobus tephrosceles | reverse complement strand
AGAGACTTCAGGGCAAAGCCCCATTGCCATGAACCCAGGCCCTAATCCTTCTCATCTCAAGAAATCTCTCCTGTCTGCCCTCTGAATCCAGTGCTCCTCACCCCCAGTGGGGTATTGCCCCTTCACAGGGTGCTTATCTACCCCTTACTTCAAAATTAATCTTTTCTCCTTTCCTTCTTCCCCTATCAAAACTTTTATCAACTAAAGCCTTAGTTAAATTGATGCTAAAATTGAATAGTAATTAGCTTAAGTGTAAAGAGAAGAGGCCTATTAATCCACAGGCATCTCTAATCAGGGAAATGTTTCAGGGAGAAGGGAGGATTTGGCTTTGGGAAAGGGTTCCTTGCCTGCTTCAGCGATCCAGACACCTCCTGCCCAACCATCCTCCAAAACAATGGAAGAAAATAATAAAATAAATGCATTTTGGTAAAAGATACACAGTAGGTTAACTGCCTGAGATTTTTCTAGGCAGTAAGTTTAAAAATCCATAAACAGCATGATTGATGGGTATGCAAGCATGTATCATGAGCTCCTTACGGTGAAAGAAACCGTTATTGCCAAAGGAAAACTTGACTTAGCACATAACAAAGAATTCAAACCTGCTTTCTTGTCTCTTACAAAAAGAGTAAGAGTATAATATCAAGAACACTTCAGCTGGCCAGGCGTGGTGGCTCATGCCCATAATCCCAGCACTGTGGGAGGCCAAGGTGGGCAGATCACCTGAGGTCAGGAGTTCAAGACCAGCCTGTCCAACATGGTGAAACTCTATCTCTACTAAAAATACCACAAAAAAAAAAAAAAAGAAAGAAAAAAGAAAAAAATGAGCTGGGTGTGGTGGCACGCACCTGTAATCCCAGCTACTTGGGAGGCTGAGGCAGGAGAATCAACTGAACCTGGAAGGAGGAGGTTGCAGTGAGTCAAGATCACACCACTGCACTCCAGCCTGGGCAACAGGAGTGAAACTCCATCTCAAAAAAAAAAATGAAAAAGAGAAAAAGAACACTTCGGCTAAGAGGCAGTATTATGATATACTCCCCTTATCCACAGGGGATACGTTCCAAGACACCCAAGGAATGCCTGAAACCACAGACAGTACCAAACCCTATATATAGTATTTCTTTGTATGTGATCACTAAGACAGCTACTAAGTGACTCGGGGGCAGGCAGTGTATACAGTATGAATAGGCTGGACATAGGAATCATTCACATTCCAGGTGAGATGGAGAGGGACGATGCAGGGTTTCATCACATTATTCAGAACAGTGTGCAATTGAAAACTTACGAATTATTCATTTCCAGAATTTTTCATTTAATATCTTTGGACTACTGTTGACAGTGGGTAACTGAAACCACAGAAAGCGAAACTACAGATAACGGAGGGATACTGTAATTCCATAGTAGAAATATGAATTGAATTTGCTCATAATTTTTCCTGACTTAGAATATCAGCCTCATAGTGAAACATGGCTTGGAATATTTTATTAACTAATTAGGTAAAAAAAAATCAGTATAAGAAATGCTTATTGATCTTAAGCATTCCATAGGAGGAGAGTCTAATTTCCTTACAGATTATACAGACCATTAAAATATGCAAATGAAACATGAGTTAATAAGTTTTATTAGTTTTTATAGGTGTATCACAATAGCCACATATTAAATGTGAGAATTTGAAATGGAGGACTTGCCAACTGCCAAGTCATCCTAAATGAAAGAGGAAAGAATTATAAATAGTTGAGTTTAGAGATATCAGAATGCATAGGTGACATGTTTATTATATTTTAAAGCATGTTTGAAAGAGAAGAGAAAAACACTAGAAATATTATCACCAGTGTGATTATCAATTGAATGCTCTTTTTGTTTTAATTTGGGCCAATGTTTTCAATAGGTGATCAACAAAACTCAAGACCCCTGTTCCTGGGTGGATAAACTTTCTACAGTACACCACCGCATAGTGTAAGGAGAGCTTACTTCTTTGCTCTATTATTCTGTTTCATATTTGGTTAAAGCAGTGATTACCAGCATGAAGTAATGTTCATCTGAGTTCAAGAAGAAAATAGTAATGCAAGCTTTGACTTCTATCTCCATGTGGCGAGGTTTTGTTTGTCCCCTGCTGAATTTTAGGTACAGATGCCCTTGAGCTCAACTGCTTTGAGTAATTACTAAATCATTGCATTTCTCTCCAAATGATAAGTAGATAATAAAAGCAACCTAATTTTGCATGACTTGTGTAGCTAAAGTAAAAGAGGTAGTATTGTGACCAACCTGCTCTCAGCAGTCACAATCAGATTAGGCAATAAGCTTGTCTAGCACTGCACCACCCAGGATGTCCACCCTGCTCTGGGAATCCCCACATTCCTGTATTTAGACAGTTATATAATTCCAGACATTCATTGTCAAATATAGTGGAATATTCTGTGTCCGTGTGGGTCCTACTCCCTCTATTTCCATAAGGACTCAGAGAGTTGGGCTCAACATCAGCCCCTCTACTTTACAGTATTTTGTTGTTGTTTTTTTTTTTTTTTGGTCGTTGTTCTGTTTTGGTTTTTGGACTTCCAAATAAATATGAAAATACACACTAGTCTACAGCTTGCATTTTACATTTGATGGCTGCTTTAAACTTCATGTGGTGGCACCTTTTGACTCAAGAATAGAAAACCTTCTTTTTGATAGTATATATACTATCTTTACGGGGGAAAGAGCAGCACCTGACACATAGTAGATAATAAATATTTGAATAATTTGAATGAATGAAAGAGTAACCACCTTTGGAAGAAATAAATAAGTTGCTGGTTTTGCATCAGAATAAAACCAATCTTTCAAACAAAAAATTTTTGCAAATTTTTTTTCACAAAGCCTCCCCTTCATTAAGATATTTGTTAAGAAAAATATTGTTAGTTGTCTTGTAATTAGCTAGGCCTAAAGTCTTCTCTGTGTTTGGGATGCTCCACGGCTATGAAGTCCAGACCTCACGTGACACAAGGATTTTCACTATGAGTAGAACATGTTGCCAAGGTGGTCTTGTGAGTTTGTGCAGGCTCATATTACTTATAGTACTATTTAAATTGACTAAGTTAGTTTTTAAGCTTTGGAGGGAATTGTTTTTTCCTACAACTGTTTTCTGGAGGGTTTTTTTGTGTGATTTTTTGTTTTTTTCAGAGACAAGGTCTCACTCTGTCGCCTGGGCTGGAGTGCAGTGGCAAAGTGCTGGGATTACAGGCGAAAGCCACCATGCCTGGCCTGTTTTCTGTCTTCTGTCATCGTCCTTTGTGTTAACTTCAAGGAACTGTTCCAAAATATGAATCACCTCCCCCTACAATCATTGGAAATGCTTGCTTCATGCAGATATCGCCCAATTCTGACTCCAGTGCTGAAAATGAAACATTTTCTTTTTATGAAAAGGAATGTTTTGTCTGAAATACCCAGATTATTTAGTTAAATCAGCACTTCCTCTTGACCATGGCATTGTCAACTAGGCATAGGCAAGTTCATGGATTTCAATGGCTGTTTTCAACAAACATGCATTTAGTACTTAGTCTGTCCTAGTTCTGTGCTGAATAGTATGGCCTGTTAAAATTTTTAAAAAAGCATAAAGCATGGTGTCAGTATATAGATATCTCAGTTTAATTAGAGTGCCAAATTTATTTATGTAGACTGTACAACTGTAGCAATATTCTCATTCATGTAATAACAACTTATAATCCATTTTAATTTCTGTAAATCATGTACTTCTAAAATTAGACACTGGTGGACCGAAGCTGTCCTAGTCCTGATGCCACTTTAATAGTGCAGGGTATTTCTGTGACTTCTGTCAGTCACAGAGCTTGAGATAAATGGGTGCTTTTTGCCTGTTTGTGATTTGCCTTTTGAAGCATGTTTATGATTCCATTTGTGCGTTTGTGAGAAATATTGCTTTGGGTCAAGATTAATAGTGATTTATTTGTTTTGTAAGGGGCTGCAGTCTTGCAGTGATATCTGGAGTACTCTATGGATCTACATTTGTGCCAATCATCTATATCAAGGACCACAGCAAAAGAAATGATAGTATATATGCAGGGGCAAGCCAATATGGTGAGAATAAAAAGTTATCTTACTTTATTAATATATATTTGTATGAATATAAAAAGAATTGTGATAATAGTAAATATCGATGGGTCGATTTGATCTTTCTTTGTCATTGTAAGTGGTGAATTAGAAAGGCACTGAAGACAAAAAATAATAAAGGATTGAGTATTTTCATATGATCTTTAACACACAAATGCAATCAACTTTAGTCAGGACTCTTTTCAACTACTTGGATCTTAACACATGGCTTCTGACTTTCCAGTAAGATTTGGAAATTATTTTTCAATTAGATGATCTCTGGGAAAATATGTACACTTCTGCTCTTTTAAAAAGGCTAAAGTATAGTGCATAGTACTTTAAAATCAGGTAAAGGTTAATGTATAGCCTATATGGTCAGAGGATATTATTTTTCAAGCACAGAGTCCTGCACTGGAAGGCCCAGCATAATGTTTCCTGTTAACCTCTCAGTTTCCACTGATAGAATTAATCTCCCAGGAGTAAACTCAATACTATATGCAATAGCCTTGTACAGGTTCAAAAGGAGATGAATGAGTGTTTACTTTGGGGATCCTCTGATTATGTTGCAGCATGACTTACACCCATGAAATGATAAGAGAATAAGATTATTCATAAAGTAAAGTTCTAAATCAGATGGCACAGAAAATTAATGTGACCCCTGTTCAGATAAAGGAGAATTTGGAGGGCAAAATTCGTGGGGGAAAAATTATTAAAGAAGTTGAGATTTGAACTCAACTTTAACAGAAAGGATAGACTGAGTAGATGCCATAGTTTCCGTCTTCCTTTTTGTAGTTAGCCCCATGTATATTATTCAAACCTTTTATTGATTTCTTTCTTTTGTTAAAATTTTACGCAAATACTTTTTTGCATTTTTACAAAAAGATAAAAACTAACAAAAATAGAATAACATAGGATAAATTAAAATAAGGTCTTACTAAAGAAAGAAAAACAAGAGTGGGTGTATAAAAGGAACCAGAAATGAGTCTAAAATCCTTGTACTATATTTGCATACTTGCTAGAAAGGAGGCGTAAATTTGGCTCTTAGAGTCCTTGTAGGCACAAGGGAAATCAGATCAGTCTCATGATTCAATGAGCACAAGATTAAAAAAAACTAATTGTTCAGGAGCACAGATGTTCTTGGTACAGGGACATAATAAACAATGTCCTCAACAATCTCTACACAAAGAGAACAATGGCTTCTTAGGGGTCTTGCTTGTGACAACTCTGAATGTAATGTGATGGGAACACTTTATCCCAGTTTATTCAGAAATAATTAGGGGGGATTATCTTTTATTTCATTTATTTAACAACACATATGTAGTATGTGGTCTGTCCTAAGTATTTTATAAATACTCGGTTAATTCTCATAGCAACTAATACCCTTATTATCTTAGTTTTACATTTGAGAAAATTAAGACAGAGACATGAGATGATTTGTCCAATCCCCAAAGTTAGTGAGCATTGAAATGAGGATTTGCACCCAGGTGGTCCATGCTTTTAATCACTGTATTTTGCTTTCCTTTGTGGTGGTCCATATTCAGAGGTATTGCCCTTACATGATCCAGAAGTAGGATTTCAGACTTAGAGCAACAGACAAACTCTCTGTCTGTTAAGCTTTACTTCCTAAACATGGCCACTCATCTTTGTCAAAATTTTAGGGGACAGAAACATTGAGTCCAACATGGCTTTCCCAGCCAAGAACCTGTAGTGCACCCATCTGTGTGGCCACAGTCCCATCTGCTTAAACAGTCAGTGGAGTTGGAATTTTTCCGAGATTGGGCCACCATCATGTGATATTAACTCCCCCATGTACTTAGGTTTATAATCAACAATTGAATAAAACCCTCTCTGGATTAACTTCCTGAGTAGCCTTCTGTACAGCTGTCGTCTCCAACAGAGATGCTGGTCTCCAGACTGATCAACGGATCCTATTAAAATTAGCACCCCCAGTTTTTTTCATTCACATCCTCACTGTGGTCAACCTGAGGATTTGCTATAATTTCTATTGTCATTAGTAAAATTAGGCCTGAATGCCTATTTTTAAAAGGGAGGTATTAACATCATAGTTACATAATTCATTGTTTCTTATTTAGCTTTACCAGATGATCATAAAAACTAGCCTTTAGTTTTGAGTATAGTAACAAGTTTACTACTAAATGTATCTAGATTTTAAATATATTAATTAAAATTTTATATGAACAGCATGTAGAAAACTAGAATGAGTAAATATAATTAACGGTTTTTTGGGTTTTTGTTTTTTTGTTTTTTTTTGAGACAGAGCCTCGCTCTGTCGCCCAGGCTGGAGTGCAGTGGCATGATCTCCGCTCACTGCAAGCTCCGCCTCCTGGGTTCACGCCATTCTCCTGCCTCAGCCTCCCGAGTAGCTGGGACTACAGGCTCCTGCCACCACACAAGGCTAATTTATTGTGTTTTTAGTAGCGGCGGGGTTTCACCGTGTTAACCAAGATGGTCTTGATCTCCTGACCTCATGATCCACCCACCTCAGCCTCCCAAAGTGCTAGGATTACAGGTGTGAGCCACTGCGCCCAGCCTGATTAATGGTTTCTTTACCTTTAAGGTTAATTTTGGTGAGTTTATTTTCAGAAATCTAAATATATCTGGAATGATGAAAATGGTGTTTGAGAGTTTTTAATCTCTATTTTCAGATTTAGACTATGTTTTTGCACACTTCAGTGGCATCTTTCTTACAAGTACTGTCTACTTTCTGGCCTACTGCATAGCCATGAAAAATAGTCCTAAACTATATCCTGAAGCAGTCCTACCAGGTAAGAATATGTACTACAGATCTTACTATATGAAAGTATCATCTACAACTCATTTAACTTGAATACGTTTCTTCTGGAAACAAAGCCGTCCTCTGTGTGTATGTGTGGTGTATTTGTATTTGTGTGTGTGTGTGTGTATGTGTGTGTTCATTCCCCCTAATTACTTTTGCCCAGTTCACCACCAAATATGAGGTATTTTAAATCCTTGAAACTGAATATGAAATGTTGGCCATTATTACAGAACTTAAAACTTAAACAATAAATCTATCAATAAGATATTTTCCTGTGCCAAACATCTTCTGTATTGTTCATCATTCTTTACTATTTCTTTTTCACTAGCTAAGGGTTCATATATCAACAAAGAGGAATATGCAATAACTTGGGAAAACAGTTTCTACAAAATGTAAGAAGAGATTGTGATGACTTCAGAAAAGACATATGTTAAACATACATGCTTTTGGACTTAATTCATTAGGCATTGATCATTTTTTCAAAAAAATCTCATTTAGGAGTTTATTATAATTCAATTGGGAATGTAGGTCCACAAGTAAAATCTTTTAAAGGCAAAAATAAAGCATAAGTCAGAGACTTGTTCTGAATGCCTAACAGATTTATGCTAAAGAATGCCACCATATAGAAAATGCTAGAATACTTTACTGAATGCCTACCTAAAGTACTGTGAAAGTTTTAGCTGATATTTTTACTTAAATACTATAGGATTTTCGTTGTTTTGTTTTGTTTTCTTGGCCGTAGCGTCACTCTGATTCACTTTATTAATATCTATGGTTTACAGTAAATGATATTTGCAGAGAATGTTCGGGTTCAGTATGTCCCTAGGCCCCTTTTCACCACCCAATCTCTACCTCTTTTACTACTATGGATACTTTAATGCCGATAATGTGAAAGCATCGATCACTCTACCCATAGCAGGCAAGAGTAGAGAAATTACCTGGTTCTAAAATAACAATAAAACACAGCTCAAAATTCCATATTGGCCAACAACATTGAACGGAATGTATTTACATGTGCACTTTGATATTCCTGTTGTAGCTCAAGTGTGAGTTCTTCAGGAGGGAAACATGGTCTGCAAATGTATGTTGTCTTCGTATTTCAGGATTCCTGTCAGGAGTACTTTGGGCAATAGCTACCTGCTGTTGGTTCATAGCAAATCACTCTCTGAGTGCTGTGGTCAGTTTTCCAATAATCACTGCTGTAAGTAGCTGAACTGTTTCTCCAAATTTTCATTTTATAAATGTAATCCCAATTTTTCTGAAGCACTGTTAGGGTATCACTAAAGACTGTCATGGAGTTTGATTTTTTAGGAGTGCAATTAATGGATTCAGATAGACAAAGTGACCCTCTTGAATCTTCATGTGCTTGATTGCTAAGGAACATTTCTCACCTCATTTTAGCAGGGCTATTAATCCTTAATCTTTAATATCCTTACAGTTTTTGGTTTGATTGGTTTATCTAATGTCATTTTAGAGACATCGTAATTTGCTATTTATAACTATTATGCTCTCCTTATATAAAAGTTTATAAATATAAAAAATGATTTTATGCCTATTACCACATCAATGTCTTGACAATTCTGTGAGATTGAAAGTACTTCAGACACCTCTTCCTATGGTACTTCACTGTGTTTTTCTTTTGTTTTGTGTGTGTGTGTGTGTGTGTGTGTGGCTTTTTGTTTTTTTTGTTTATTTTTTTTTGCCCACGCTGGATTGCAGTGGCACAATCTTGGTTCACTGCAAGCTCTGCCTCCTGGGTTCATGCCATTGTCCTGCCTCAGCCTCCCGATACTTTCTGTTTTTAAGCAAAACTTTCTGAAAGTGCTAAAGCAAGGTGTTGTCTCTGGATGATACCACTTATTACAGCATACTTAATACAATTTGCTTCATCCTTTTTTTAGGTGCCAATGATATAAAACATAGATAATAGAAAAACTTTTTTTTACATAGGCAAAATAAGTACTTCATAAGATTATTCCCATTTTGAAGATGAGAAAATTGAGGCAATAGCTAAGAATATATCTGAAGTCACATAGCTAGGGAAAATCTGAAGACTTTTAAGTCCAGGGTTCCCAGTACACAGTGCTACTTTCTGCCATCAGCATGGAATCTAATTTAGAATTTGTTTCAGGTTCACTAAGGTACTAGGACTAATATATACATACATATAGGAACTGCTTTCATGTTGGGCTCTTAGATCTACCCTAGATATTGTAGATTGCTAACCAGCATTCAACTGCATCCCCTGCTTCCAAAATCATCATCACTAACAAAATTTATCTAAAACATTTTAGTGTTTGCATACCTGTGTAAAGCTAGAAAACTGATTTTTAGAAATAATGTCTAGTCTAAAAACCATTGATAAAATTTGATATAAACCCTGGGTATCAAACAGTATATTTTGACAGTTCTACTCTGTAAAATAGTTAACTTTCAAATGCAACTAAATTCAAATAATAAAGGACTTTTTCTTTAAAATTTAAAGAACCCACATTTTAGCATTTTTAATCCTGCTGAGGGAAAATCTAGCAAGTTATGAAGAATTTCTGTAGGTCTAAACTCTTCACAATTAAAATGGCAAAGGACCCAAATTCTTTCCAACAAGGGATTTGTTCCTCCTTATTTCAAGGACACTTAATCTTAGAAGTGACAGGCAGTGGGTGTAAAGTTTACCTGTTAAATGCACAAAAGCAAATTTGTAGAGAAAAGTATACAGTATGATGTGTCCCTTGGCTATAGATGCAAATGTTATTTGAAAATATTAAATTCCACTACATAAGGGGGAATAATATTTATTAAAATAGAACAAGTCATTATTTACATCAAATGTAAACTTTTATCTTTATCATATGATAGTGATTTTTTTTCTTTTACTCAAATTATAGTATTGAGCAGATGTGAGTTCTCCAAGAAGGTTTTGAGGCAATTTTTTCTAAAATACACAGATGCAATTAAGCCACACATACAAATAGAAATACAAACACAAATAAAAAATAAAACCGTGGTAAAGACAAGAAAGGGAGCAAATAGTGTAAATGGCAAATAGTTGCTGTGATTAAACATTAAACTTTACTTAGTGTTTTCAAAAGGATAATGCAATGGGGTAAGTAATTCTTATTATTAGCAGCATATTATTTCCTCAGAACAGACCAATTATTTCTTTTTTGCATTGAATTCTTAGTAGAATTTATCATATGGGATCTCTTAAAGGCAACATTGAAAAACAAATAAACAGTATCTTTCACAAAACTTTTATAGTAGAAAGAGAGTTGGTTTTTCTACCATTGTTTCTTGTTTTGAGTTAGAATAAAGACGGAGGACAAAATGAAAGGCTAATTCAAAGGAAATAAACCACTGAAGTAGGTGGGTGTGGGCAGAGGATCAGTGAGAGTGGTCACTGTGGCTTTCGGCGACCTGCCCATCACAGAGATTATTCTTGAAAAACTGTAATGGAAGCAGAGCCTTCTCACTCACCAGGTGTAACTTTCTTACCTTGTACGCTTGGTGCTTGTTATCTGGGAAGGACAGGTATTTGGAGTTGGTGAGGGAGTAGGTCCCTATTGCTACCAGGCCTTTGCTTGGTTTTATTTTAGTCACTTTATCCAAGGACAACCTTATCTACAGACAGAAAAGATTTAGTCCCTACCCTCAACAATCTTATAGTCTTCATTATTTTATTTTTTTGGAAGGGCTAGATTTTTTAAACTTTTTTAAACATAAAATGTCAAACTAACCTAGCACCTAGTTTCAACAATTATGAATATGGTCAATCAATTTTATCAGAATACATTTTTAATATCCCAGCAGTGCTTTTCTTCCCAGGTATACATATTCCCATAGTTATATATCCAGTGGTAACTAGACTGACTTTCCTGAAAGTAGTATCCATTTTGTTTATTAGCAAATAACATTCCATTAAAAAGCCAAAAGAAAAAAGAAAGAAAGAAAAAAGTCACCTAACGGGCTGTTACCTCTGCTCCACGTCTTCCTTGATAATTCTAAACTGAATCAGCTTACTCTCAAGATAGGAGCGAGTTCACTTTGTTTTCAAAAGCTGATTTACACCTAACATACATTAATTTACAAAAGGAAAATATACAATCCAAATTACCAACTGTTGTATCTCCTATTAAGATATCCTTCCTATTTGGCTCTCCGTGGCCTGAATCAAAGAGTCAGTACATACCTTGACCTACGCTTGCATTACTTTTACCAAAGCACCCTTCCTATAACCACATTACTCACAATAACTCTTAGGCCATGCCTAAGCTCATATTTAGAAAACAATCAGACAAGAGTCTTCAAAGGTCAATGAAACCCCGTGGTATTGTCCTGTACCATGTTCTCTGAAGGGAAATGGATTTTCAGATTAAAAATTATTGAGTGATTAGCATAACATTAATATGGTATCCTGTTCTATTGTTTCCTCCCATTCTGCTGAAAGTTAGTGTGGGGTTGCCTAAAAGACCCATATGCTTCTTGTTTGATTTGGATTTTGAGGCTTAGGAACTTATATCATTGATAAAAGGCAGTTCCTTTGACCTATTTCTCTGGCTCTTTTGGTGTTGACTTTCCAGATACTGATAAACAGAGACGAGTGTATTCTTTTGCTTCACTTACACACCAAGAGTGGAATCAAACTTTGTTGACTCAGTTCTTTTTTTTTTTTTTTTTTTTTTGAGATGGAGTCTCGCTCTGTCGCCCGGGCTGGAGTGCAGTGGCCGGATCTCAGCTCATTGCAAGCTCCGCCTCCCGGGTTTAGGCCATTCTCCTGCCTCAGCCTCCCGAGTAGCTGGGACTACAGGCGCCCGCTACCTCGCCCGGCTAGTTTTTTGTATTTTTTAGTAGAGACGGGGTTTCACCATCTTAGCCAGGGTAGTCTCGATCTCCTGACCTCGTGATCCACCCGTCTCGGCCTCCCGAAGTGCTGGGATTACAGGCTTGAGCCACCGCGCCCGGCCTTACTCAGTTCTTTAGACAGTTGGAGTAGTGATAGGGGAAAAACATTTTGGAATCTATTTGAAACTCTTCCAGAGTTTCTCAGGGTTTGAAGAGCAATCATAAAAATGCAAATACAATACACCTTCTCTACAAAGACCACAATTAACCCACATTCCAATTTTCTTCCTTCTCAGCTAAGAAGAATTACCACCAAACTTGAATAGCTTAAAGTTTACAAATTGCAGAATCATTCCTTTTCTTTACCTGTTTCTTCTCATTTCCTCTGTCCCACGTTATTTCATTCTTTTCTTTGTCTCCTGCCCAGAAACCCCTGTTGTTTTTCCTTACATGTTTATTTTAATCTTCCCATAAACCTTTTTTTTAGCATTCGTTGGTGTTTAGTGCTAGCCAGACTTGATTGCTCTGCAGTAATATCAGTTAAAAAATTTTTTAAAGCACGAGCTACTTCCACATGTACATTATTTGTTAGGCCAAAAATAATATGCCAAAATTTCTTCAGTTACGAGATTATCTCATGCCAAAGAAAGTTAGAAGCTTGCGCACACTTTTTCTTATTAATCCCATTTCTAGTATCCTAAGGAACTAGGTCAATGGAAAAAATAAGCTATATGTTTATAAAAATAATTTATGTCAAACATATTAAAGTATTATGTGGCACAAAATATTATAGTATCATCAAAATAATAAAAATGAAGACCATGAAGAAAAGAAAATGAAAAAAAGTCTTCATTTTTTTACTTAGTATCACCTAATGTGTAGCTTAGTGTGGAGTTAGGGTTGATATTATGGGTAGATTCCCCTGAAAACATTTTTATATTGTCTTTAACTTACTATATTTATATAGAATCTAGTCATAGGTAAATATCCAATTTAATTAAAGTTTATATTTTTATTTAAGGGTCCAGGATTTATAGCTGCAATGTGGGGCGTCTTCATGTTTAAGGAAATAAAGGTATGTACAAGAAAGGGCAGACTTAGAAAATGGGAATGGGGTAGGCCGGGCACGGTGGCTCACGCCTATAATCCTGCCACTTTGGGAGGCCAAGGCCGGTGGATCACGAGGTTAGGAGTTCAAGACCAGCCTGGCCAAGATGGTGAAATCCTGTCTCTACTAAAAATACAAAAAATTAGCCAGGTGCGGTGGTGTGTGCCTGTAATCCCAGCTACTTGGGAGGCTGAGGCAGGAGAATCACTTGAACTCAGGAGGCGGAGGTTGCAGTGAGCCAAGATTGCACCACTGCACTCCAGTCTGGGCAACAGAGAAAGACTCCATCTCAAAAAAGAAAAGAAAATGGGAATGTATCCAGGTGAGTAAAGTATTTAATATTATGTTTGCATTATTTTCTGAAAACTGCCTGTGGTGCCTAGGTCCAGGGCAGACAACCCATGAATGGATTTGACAGATAAAACGTTCAGAATATGATAATGCCTAATTAGGAAAGAAAATACTAGAGCTATGAGAATTATAATGTAACATCATGTCTCTCTCCACCCCATCTCCAATGGAAAAATGCTGTCGTTGACTTAAATTTCCCTGAAGTGATTTTAAGTAACCCAGTGAAATATGAGAGTGGGAAATTTGTTTAAAATACGGTAGATAAACAAGATGAAAATTTTTTTTTATCCTAAAGGTTAAAGTATCCCCTGAGGTAAATCATCCTTGGGAATAGATGTTTATATTGGTTCCTACTCTCCCAAAGGCCTCCATGTCAAACCAGCAATTTTGTAAGAAAACAGCATGGTAACAGGCAGCTATTGCCATTTCCTTTTCAAATGCAAATGATGGGAATTTAAAATTGCATTCATCAAATAGTTCTAGTAAAAGAGTGTGTGTGTGTGTGTGTGTGTGTGTGTGTGTGTGTATGTTTTCTTTAAAAATCACTTGGCTGAGCATGGTGGCATGCATCTATAGTCCCAACTACTCAGGAGGCTGAGGCAGCAGCATCACTTGAGCCCAGGAGTTTGAGGCCAGTCTGGGCAATAACAACAACAACAAAATTTATAGTCTCAGGAGTCCAACTGGGTTCAAATCCTGGCTCTGTCACATACTAGCTGTGTGACCTTGGCCAAGTTTCTTAACCTCTCTGTGCATATACTCCTTATCTGAAAATGGGGCTAACCAATCAAGAGAGCTGTGAGAATACGAGTAAAGTGCTAAGAACACTACCAAGAACACAATAAATGCTCAGTTAATTTTGGGGGTGAGGGTCATAGCCCAAACTGTCGATAGAAAAATAAAACAGGTTAGGAGCAGTGGCTCACACCTGTAATCCCAGCACTTGTGGGAGGATTGCTTGAGCCCAGGAGTTTGAGACCAGCCTAGGCAACATAGCGAAACCCCTATCTCTACATAAATGATTTAAAAATTAGCCAGGTGTGGTGGTGAACACTTGTAGTCACAGCCACTCAGGAGGCTAAGGAGGGAGGATTGCTTGGGTTCAGGAGGTCAAGACTGCAGCAAGCCATGATCATACCACTACACTGCAATCTGGACAGCTGAGTGAAACCCTGTCTCTTCAAAAAAGAAAAAGAAAGAAATAATAAGAAAACACAAAATCAGAGAACTTCTCCCCTTCTAGCCAGGCGTGGTGGCATCTACCTGTAGTCCAACTATGTAGGAGGATCACTTGAGCCTGGGAGTTCAAATCTAGCCTGGGCAACATAGTGAGACCCTGTCTCCTTAACAATTTAAATATTTTAAAATGTTTAATCTTTTTCTAAAAAATTGCTTTAGAACTTTTCCCAGTTTCCTTTACTTGTAGAAAAAGTCTTCAGTTGAGGAATATATGCAAATAAAATTCTGTTATTCTTTTCTAAGAATTTTTACTAAAGACAATATTGATCCAAAGACCTCTCCCCCTGTCAAGGCATCATAGACTTGTCTTTATATGCAGTTGTACTAGCAAATAATTCCTGGTTCTAAGGAGATTAATGTTGCTAATCTCTAAGAAACATAAAGTGAACATACTTCTACCTGATCTTTAAAATGATTATTCAATTTTAGATTTAAAACATCATTTCATTGTAAATGAAATATTTTGATTTAAAATCCATTTTTTGATAATACAAGTAACATTTGCAGATTTAAAAAATAATAAATTTGTTTCAAAAATATGTGGACTGTGATCACAATTTTTATTTTTTTAAATACCCAAGAACAACTTGAAACATTTATAAACCTGTAAGTTACTTTCGTGAACATTTCTCATTTATTGTAGTTGGAGTTCCATTCTACAAAAAGTAACTCTGTGCGAAAAATATGTTGTAAATCTCTCTGCATATATTTCATCTACCTCACAAAAAATGATTTATTTACGTTAAATAATTGGTTATTATCTCATGTAAGATGCTGAAGCCTTAGAAAATCATAAATTAGTGATCATAGTTTATTAGTAATTATAGGTATAAAGAAGTACAAATTTTTTAAGTCTGTAATGTAAGTACAGACTTATATTAAAGCATTTGAAAATTATTTTGGTCATGACTACAATAATAATACTGAATTGAAAATCCTGTTGACTACATATAAGAACCCTGTTCAAAGAGAGAATCCCTAACCAAAAAGTCTAGTATTAATTCTTTAGAGTCCTTTATTTAAAGGAGTACTGAAAAACAGTGAGGAATGTTTTGTTTTGTTTTTGGTAAAGACGTCTTTAAAGAGACACCTCACATCAAATAGGAAAGTAACTTTTAAGATTAATATACTATGACCCAATAGGGTTTAATTCAGGAATGTAAGGATCATTCATAATATGTAAATTAATTAATCCCATTTACCATATCAAATATGAAAAGGATGTGATAATACTTTACTAACCTCTGAATAAGCTAGAAATAAAGGGAATTTTTAGTGGTACAGTATGTCTATCAAAACAAAATAGCAATTATATACCTGAGTTTCATGAAACGTAGGAGTTCTCTGTATATTGGAAGTCAAGGATTTCTCCATACTATTATACAATATTTTCTGTAGATCTAGCTAGTTTGGAAACACATGAATAAGAAATGAAATGAATAAATATAGGAAAAGAAATGAGAAGATTATCATTTGCAGATTACATTTTTTAAAAATGTAAGCATTGTGATTTCAATTTATTGGTGACAAAAATTAAAAATTAAAATAAAAATTTTAAAGAATCAACTGAAAAATTTAAGATCCAATAAGACCATTCAGTAAGGCTTGAGATATAAAATAAATATGAAATCAATTGCCTTCCAGTATTGTCACCAAAAACCAGTTAAAAAGAGGAAAATAAATGCTATTAATAGTAACCACAAAAATTACATAAATCTAATTAAAGAATTAACAAGTAATGTGCCAGATTTTAAAAATACTGTATTTTACTTTGCTACAAACATTTACTAGAGGACATAGAAGATCAGAAAAAATATGGGAGACTCGCCACATTTCTGATGGAACACCTCACTGTTATAATTAGGCAATTCTCTCCAATTACCTTCAGTATAATTCCTGTAAAATCCCAGTGAAGCTCTGTCTAGATTTTTTAGAGTAGGTTCTGAAGTTTGGCTAATTATTTATGTAAAAATAGGCAAAAAAAAAAAAAAAAAAAAAAGCACGACAGCACATGTACCATATTTCTGAAATGTGCAATTTAGATTAGCTATGCCAGTTTTCTTATAAAATAAGGATTTCTAAACCTAAGAAAATGACTGTTTGCTCTTTTCTATTTTAAAGAATGACTAAGATAAGATTACAAGTATTAAAAGAAGAGAGGGCCAAGATGAAAGCAAAGAGTTGAAAAAAAAAAAAAAACCTGGGGCCAGGCATGGTGACTTATGCCTGTAGTTCCAACACTTTTGGGAGGCCGAGGTGGCCAGATCACTTGAGCTCAGGATTTCAAGACCAGCCTGAGCGATATGGCAAAACCCTGTCTCTACAAAAATACAAAAATTAACCTGCTGTGGTTGTGTGTGCCTCTAGTCCCAGCTGTTTGGGAGGCTGAGATGGGAAGATGGCTTGAACCTGGGAAGTGGAGATTGCACTGAGCCAAGATTGCACCCTGGCCTGGGCGACAGGGCTAGACTCTGTCTCAAAATAACTAAGTAACTAACTAACTAACTAACTAGGGCTAGACTCTGTCTCAAAATAACTAAGTAACTAACTAACTAACTAACTAACTAAATAAATAAATAAATAAACAAAAAATCTTATATGTCATCTACAAACAAAATTTAAAGGATGTCTAGTGGTACTTAACATTCACTGTAGACACCTAATTGCCTCTTGACAGCTGATTTAAAGAAAAATTTTAAATACTTACATGCCAGTCAATTTAGAAAAGCATCATCAACTAAACACTAAATCTCATAGGAATAATTTTTAAAGTGTTTTTGTAGAAACAAGACAAAAACCCCTAAACTCTAAAGAAGAAAACAAAAGCAAACCTGTTATCTGCAGGACTCATAGGTGCTGTCAGTTATATATCTGAAAGCAGTCCTTGAAGATGCATATTTAAGAATCTACAACCTACAGCTGCGAGGAATAAAGCTGAGCGCCAAGCACCTTTTGTGTGAAGAACTTTAATGATTCCATTTAGTTTTAATGCCATCAGTGCATCAGTTGGATGTTTTTGTACTTCTGATACTCTTTTTTGTTGTTTGTTTGTTTTTTGAGTGGGGGTCTCGCTCTATTGCCCAGGCTGGAGTGGAGTGACGTGATCTCAGCTCACTGCAACCTCTGCCTCCCAGGTTCAAGCAATTCTCCTGCCTCAGCCTCCTGAGTAGCTGGGATTACAGGTGCCCGCCACCACACCCAGCTAATTTTTATATTTTTAGTAGAGACGGGGTTTCATAGTGTTGGCTGCACCCAGCCCTGATATTCTTTTATATCTGATATCCACTACTCATTAGGAAATGCATTTTAGATTATTATATCTTTAAGCTAGATATAAATTATATTTTTACCAGCACACTTTAGTATGTCTACAGTAATGCCAACACAGGCAGTTATTACCACAACAATGTATAGGTCAGTAAGCTACTCCTCAGTGAAGAATGAGATAATCTATTATCTTAGTAGCTACTTCAGAAATCCAAGTTGAAAACCTTTCTGCTTTGGGAAGAATGTTAGCGTGCTCTTTCCAAGAGTTAACATCCACCTTTGATGAAGGAAAAGCATTGCTGTGGCCCAACCACAATCAGTCTTTTTCTCGAGGAGACTGGGCAGTTTGGGCAGAATCTTAACACTGAAGGAGAAAAAAATTTTTCATTCCCTAAGAACATTATTCTTCTCTCTACATAGGTAATAAAATAGCACTTAGCAATGTATTCATGTAATTAGATTGTAGAGTGCTTGTAATTGAAGACCGATTTTTTTTAATTTAAGTAATTGCATCAATTTCAAATTCACAAAGTATATTTGGAAATCACCTTAGTGTATTTATTATTTGAACAAATATTTATAGAATACGTATTCTGCATTAGTACCAGGATCTAGGTGAGAATTGCAGTCTTAAAAACTAAGAAAAAAAAGGTGCTGGGAAATCCAAAGCCTACTGCCAAATGTGTGTGTGTGTGTGTGTCTGTGTGTCTGTGTCTGTGTGTGTGTGTTTAAATAAGCTGTTCTGCACTTGGCAAGGTTTTAGGGTACTTCTCGTAGAATTTGGGATTTGAGTGGCTTCTGTTAGTGCTAAGGGTCACACTGAATCAAACAATTCAACTGGCCCCAACCTAACTTACGAAGACCTATCTCTGGTCATCAAACAAAGGCAAATTAATCTACTCTGATTCTTTAAGTCAAAGAAAGGGAATATATATATATACACACACACACATATATATATACACACACACACATATATATGTATAAAATATTATTTAGTTAGTAACATAATTATTTAATTTTGTTAATTAATACATAACATATATGTATGTTACATATTAGTTAGCATTAATCTTATGAACTAATAATACAAGAGAACTTTCCTTGACAGTTTTCACATTCCCTCCATCCTGGACTTTGTTTCTGTTCTGTTCAGATTTATTATACAAATTTACCTCTGATCTCTGCATTCTTCCAGTAAACTAGAAGCACAAGACCTTTAAGGAAGTGTGAGGGAAGTAGACAAAATGAACCAGACAAAAGTCCATTCTTTGAAGTGAGAATTTCATTGTGGAGCCAGGAGAGTCATGTGTTCCTATTGTCAATCTGTCTATCCTGCCCCAACCCTGTTTCCTGTGGGAGCCCACTCAGAACTTCCCTTTCTGGGTTTCCCTCAAAGCTGATCTGGCTGCAAGGCAGCAAAGACAGAACCATCCCACACCCTCTAAGCCCTTGCATCTATGCAGGGGGAAATGAGTCTCCTTAAGCCTACACTTTGCATGGCCTGGCTGTAGGAACCCAAGTTTTGGTGCATGTTCTTCACTGAGTCCTTGAGTGAGCATTAGGAGAGATACTCATGAATCCAGATTAGCCCTGAGGATTAGCCTCTAACAGAGCCCAGGGTCCTGCTTTTATGAACCCACTCCCCCCAACAAGTCAGTCAACTCTTGCCCCAAAGACACAGCATTCTATTCCCACCACCTTTCCTGAAGTTTTGCCTAAATTTGGATAGTGTGAGGCTGTTAACCTGTCGGACCCCAGTGGCCAGAATTTTCACCAGAGAGGGAGGCCACCAGCCCTACTCCTTGCAGATTTGAAGCAGGCAGGATGCCAACTGCTGCCTAGAGTTACCTCCTCTCCATTCCTTTTTACTTTTTCCAGAACCCTTATGTGTCTTCTACAATGACTTACCCATAAACCATTGTTACTTTTCCTTCTTAAAAGGATCTAATAGTATTATTAAATAGTATTATTAAATTAGATTATCTGATTGTCATCTTAGATATATCTAAAATTAGAGAGGTGCTAGTCTTGTTTTACCTTGTAATGTTCAAACCTTCCCTTAGAATACTGGAGTCTTCTGCCTTGGATTCAGACTCTCCTGATGACCCATGCTTGGGACCCTTAGACCAGGCAGCCAGAGATTGCTATGCCCTCAATGGCAGAGCCAGTACCCTTAATCAGCAGGAAGTAGAGGCAGAAGACTGACTTCCTCCCACATCAAGCCTTAAGGATAAGGGATGGAAATATTTAAGTGGGCGGGGGGAATGAGACAGAAATAATACAGGTGGTCACAGATTAGGAAAATTCCAGGCAGAAGTTTCACATGACTAGCCAAAGGAAACTTCAAATAGCTGCAGAGGCCATGGGCTGATAACAACCTGAAAAACAGGGTGTGGATCAAGCTGGCTAAGACCAACAGAGCCCAACATGGTGCTGGATTGGCCCTAGGTTTCACCTAGGACCTCATTATACACTCATTAACATAGAAATCACACACCCACCAGCACCATGACAATTCCAGGAACACCCATATTTGGTGTAAAAATTAGTGACACCACAGTTCTGAGAAACTGTTACCTTTATCCAGGAATCTTCATGAATATTCCACCCATAGGTTAAAGAAATCATGAAAATAGGAACCACAACCCCCTTGTATGATTCTCTCTTGAGTGTGTCTGTGTTCCCCTTTCTCAAGTGTGTACTTTTCACTTTGCAACAAGTCTCTGTACTTTCACTAAAGAAAAATAATAATAAATTGGACTCTTTAAACATAAAGAAGGATATAGACAAAATGGCAGTCATTCAGAGAGGAGCAGCCAGGAGAGTAAGGAAGCTTGAAACCATTCCATATGAAAAATGGTCAAAGAGCTAAAATATTGACCAGGAAAAGAGATGCCTCCGGGGATATACAAGAGTTATTTTTCAATGATTGAGGATTTATCTTGTGGGAGAGATATTAAAATCGATCTATCTGTACTCCTAGTGATGGAACTTATAGGAAATGAAATATTTCTACTTAACACAGGAAGATATTTCTTTGTTAATTCAAAGATGGGCTGGGCAACACAGGGAAGTGGTTCCCATCTTTGAGAACAGTGACCCCATACATGACTGGGCAAGTCCAACTACGTCATTCTTCACACCCTCTCTGCGTTTCTTCCTCACCCTTGAGATCCATCTCCACCTCTCCATCTGGCCTTCATCATCTTTTCCCTGGAAGACTATGGTCACCTCCTAATTGGTCTCCTTGCATCCATTCTGGCCCCTCCAATCTGTCTGCCATCCTGCAGAAAAGAGTGAGCTTTACACAGTGCAATTCTGAAATTTTAACACAGCCAGCTGCCTGTTTTTCTAATGGCTTCCTCTTTGTTTGGAAAAAACAGGACCCAAATTTGAGAGGCAGTGGTGAGTAGATCACTTGAGGTCAGGAGTTCAATACCAGCCTGGCCAACATGGTAAAACCCTGCCTCTACTAAAAATACAAAAATTCGCTGGGCATGGTGGTACCTGCCTATAATCCCAGCTACTTGGGAGGCTGAGACAGGAGAATCACCTGAACCCAGGAGGCGGAGGTTGTAATGAGCCAAGATCATGCCGCTGAACTCCAGCCTGGGCAATGGAGCAAGACTCCGTCTCAAAAAAAAAAAAAAAAAAAAAAAAGGACCCAAAGGACCCAAAGCATAACAAGTGGTCAGGTCCGTGGTCTTCCAACCTCATCTTGCTCCACTTAACTTTCATTGCTCCAATCACACTGACCTCCCTTCAGTCCCTGGGAAATATTTTGCTTTTTCTTACAACAGGTCTGTGCACATAAAATTCCTTCTACCTAGAATCTCTACTTGCTGCCTTATTCCCCTGGCCAATTCACTGATACTTGTAGTTAGAAGCTCCACTTTCCACCCTCCAAACCAGCATCATTAAGATTCCTGCAACGCACTCTCAACAACCATGGTGGTTTGCTTTATTATTAACACCCCTCTCACATAATAACACTCTTTTCTGTGATTACTTCGTGTCTCCCATATTATACGATCGGCAGCATAAAGGTACATGTTGAAGTTTAGTGGGTGCCCACATTTATTTACCGAATGGGTGAATTCATAAGGCTCTGCAGGGTTTTGTAAGAATCTGATTACCTGGGAGGGGTAGCAAAAAAGCATACAGGTGGCTAGAGCAAATGGTTAGGTCCCTAGCAATCTCGAGAGTCTGTCCATTTTGTATAGTTGATTCAGGCTGTATTCATCACTGTTACTCTTTTTTTCTTATTCAGGGTCTACAAAACTACCTATTAATGATACTTGCATTTTGCATCATCTTGACTGGAGCCTTATGCACTGCTTTTTCTAAAATCTAACAACGACAAGACCAGCAGATGGCAGCAGTGGTTAAGCGGATCTGTCTATGGGCCGGCAGAGAGATTATGCTGAGAGAAGAGTGCATTTTCATACAGCAAATGGATCTCAGCCCCTGTTGGAGTGGGTACATGATTTTTCTCCCCAAAAATGTGAGAATGAAGGAAGACTGAGTTTCATTCAAGTATAAAAATGAAAATTTCTTCTGATGAACTGTTTATGAAGGTAGTACTTTACTGGGTGACTAAAATGTCTATATTATTATAGCATTACATGTGAGGATGTCATTTTACCACAATATGTATCTCGTGTTGCATAATCTAGAACACAGTATAGAGTCCATATGCAAAGAAGTTACAGTCCAAATTTCTCACCTATTATCCCAGTGAAGTGAGGCAGAAATACCTTGGGCAAGGAGGGAGAGCCTTACCTTCTAATAGAATTAGATTCCATAGATATTTGGATCCTTTGTTTCATAAAGTAAATGCATAGTTGGTAACTAAATGTTAAAAAGGCCATTTTATTATTTTTACCCAAAACTTACGTTTATTTCAAGTTAATATTGCCCAACTCTACATCATCTACCCATTTTAGCTCATAATGCTTTCGATTATCACCAGATAAAGTCCATTCTTAGAGAATAACAATTTTCATCATTGAGAATATGTGCATAACATAATACACACATACACAAGTATATGCACGTACCTAAATACACACAGATATGTTGCTAAAATGAGATTCTAGGTTATCAGTAACAATTTAAAGGAACCAACCACTCTTTTGAATGTACAATTAGTTTTTTTCTGAAATACACTTTTCTAAAACCCTCTTAACTGGAGGTTTTCTAAAACCTGTTTTCTTCTTGTTTTAACTGGTGGTTTCCAGTAGGCAAAATAAAATGACAGGCATGCTAGTATTCTTTGTTTGTTTGTTTTTTAAGAAAACTGAAATTAAGCCAGACAGGGTGGCACACGCCTATAATCCCAGCTACTGGGGAGGCTGAAGCAGGAGGGTCACTTAGCCCAAGAGTGCAAATCTGCCAGCCTGGGCAACATAGCAAGGTCCCATCTCTGAAAAATAAATTTAATTTAAATTTGTAAGAAAAAAGAAAACTGAAACAGAACTGCTAGTACAATGTTTGCTGCAATTATTTCTAAAACTTTGAAATAACATAACCCCTATTCAAATGTAAATTTTACCCATTCCCACCTGATAGTACTGTTTATTACTTTGCTATGCAGGAGAAACAAAACAGCATTCTATTTGTGTGTATACCCTGCAGTCAATGTGCATGGGTTAAATCCCACCTCTGCTTCATTTTATTTGTGTGACTTTGGACAAGTTCCTAAGCCCTCTGTGTCAGGCCCCTCATTTACAAAATCGAGTTTATGATGGCATCTACCTCACATGGTTGTTGTGTTGTTAAAGTTAGTTAAAATCTGTAAAGTATGTTGATGAGTATCTGATACTTCGCAAACACTATGTAATTGTTAGCTTTTATTATGTGTTGTTTGAAGGGGAAAAAAAGTTTGTGTAGATTGTAGAATACCACTTAAGAGCTACTGAGCTCACCACCTTCCCATCCAAACAATTATTACTCCTCTAAATGAATACTACTTAAAAGTGATGGAGCTTATGTTTGTTTATTGACTTGCTAATACAAATAAATATTTGATTATAACTTCTTATACTCATTTCAATTTTAACCTGAAATGTCATTAAATTATGCTGATAAACTGAATAAATTGTGATACAAAAGGTATTGTTCTCATTTAAATATATTTTAGAATTTTATATCGGATAACTTTTATTTATTCTTTAGTTGGGATTTCCAATTCATATGCAAACTTATAAATGTGAAGTAAAGCAGTTGCAGAAGAAAAATGAAAAATCAATCATATTACCTGTATATAGTTTCTGATACCAGACAAGCTTTTTCAAAATGGTACCAAAAAAGCCACTTATTATTGAGAGGTTAGTCTAAATGAGCAATTGTTTGCTCACCTTACAAAGTGAATGCCTAACTCCCTTGAGGTTTTTAGGTTTTATTTTTCCTAATCTAGTATGGCTAAATTCTAGTGTTTATTTTACCTTTTTCTGGCGTGGCTTTCTGTCAAATGGCAACCCCATCTGTACTAAACAGATCCTGCCATCTTGTGTACAGAGATGGCACTACATTCAGTAGAAGTAGCAGCCAAAAAGGCTGGTATCAGATTATGGGAATTTTCTACCATAGGAACAGAAAGTCCTAATAAATTTTAAAGGATTAATAGTACAGCATCTCCCTGAGCTACCAAATCTCTTTTTATTCCTATTATACTGATTTATTTATATTCAGAATTACTAACTACTAGACTTATATGTCTCAATATTGATAGAGCTAAAAAACACATTGATTGCAAAAAGGTAAGTTGTAGAACCATGTGCATAGCATGATAACATTTAGGTAAATTTTTAGTAACCAAAGTAATAAATATTTTCTATAAATACATATTTATTTTTTAAAAAAAGGAATTTAGCTACTAATAGTCTACTGTTGACCAGAAACCTTACCTGTAACATAAACAGCACGTTTTGTATGTTATACATATTATATACTATATTTTTACAGTAGAGTAATCTAGAGAAAAGGAAATATTGTTAAGAAAATTATAGGGAAGAAAAAGTACATTTACAGTACTGTACTATATTTTTCAGTACTGTAAGTTTGCATCATCTGATTACAAGAATAATCTTCTGAAATGTTGGGCAATGGCATCTGTAGACCACAAGCAATTCAACTTTTTCTAATAATGTCATGACTTTTCTCTGTTTCTCGGGAGCACTTCTAGCATCACTAGTAGAGCTCTATATGGGTCCCATGGTGTTATCCAAGGTTTACAAGGTTTATTTTTATTACAATAAAAATGATGAAAAATATACAAGAACTGCAAGAGATCATAACCACCAGAGGCAATTGACTGGAGAGACGGTCGGCTCACCTGAAGATGATCAGCATCACATGGTGCTTTAAGTGAAGAGTCGCAACACTAGAGCTCACCACAATAGCAACAGGAGATTTTATAATGGATTTATGTAAATTTTATGGTAGTAAATGATAAAATAGACTAGTGTGTGTATGTGTGTGTGTGTATATATATGTGTGTGTGTGTGTATATAATGTTATATTTATATTATATAATGTATTCATCACATACACAAAGAGAAGGGTTTACATCACTTGGCAAAAGGTACTTGCATGTGTCAATAAGGACCTTGAGATGGGAAGACCCTGGATTATCCAGGTGGTCACAGTGTAATCTCAAGGGTCCTTTAAAGTGGAAGAGAAGAATCAGAGTCGAGAAGGAGATATGACGATGGAAGCGGAGGTCAGAGTGATGTCATATGAGAAGGACTAAACCCATGCATTGTTGATTTTCAAGATGAGGGAAGGGACCACAGGCCGAGAAATGTGGGCAGCTTCTGGAAGCTGGAAAAGACAAGGAAATAGACTCACCCCTGCAGCCTCCAGAAAGGCACAGCCTTGCCAGTCCCTTGGTGTTAGCCCATGTCAGACTCCTAACCTACAGAACTATAAGAAACAACACTTGTGTTGTTTTAAGCCACTAAATTTGTGATAATTTGTAACACTAGCAATGGAAATACAGAGTTACATGACTTTTTTAATAACAATTTTCAATGGAAATGTAATATTTTTACATCTTATAGAAACTTAGAAAGTTTCAAACTCCACATATCACTTATTTATCTCATCCCTACCCCTCTTTTTCCTCTTCTGTGGGCACATTAGAAGGAATACAACTTTTGTTCTGGATTTCTACAAAGAAACAAACTTGGTGTTTTCTCATATTATTCCCACTCTTAGAGTCTTAGAAGGTTTCAAATTTGCAAACAGAGATGCATTGGATATGATAATGAGATTACTGATCTGAGAGCCAAAAAAATTCGATGATCCTCCTGTCCTTGGTAGGTAACATCACTTTGTGAGGTATTTTAACTTCCTCATATTTGTAAAATGGTTGTTTTCAACTAAAGGATTCTAAATTTATGCAAACATAAAACGTTGTTACTATGGACACATTCTAGTGGTATAATTTAATAGTGTCCCAAGTTGCTTCAAGGTTCGCCTTATATATTTGTATCCCACTCCTGAAGTACATAATGCGATGGGACCCACCAAACATTGACTAGAGTCACCCCTTTGCAAACTGATAAGGTAGTCTGGCACTCTCTTTTTTGAAATCCTAAGTGTGGGCACTTACAACCCTCACTCATTTTAACATGTAACTCTCAAAGTAGGTCCACACTTTTTTGTGTGGGTTCCCTACTCACATATGGACTGGTAAAATCCACATACACTTACCTTAATTCAACAGTATCACCTGTGTTATAAAGGTGTTCAAGTTAATTATTTCACATGTGTAAATGCATTTGATATTCATTTTAAAATCCATATTATTTTGTAGGTAAAGGAACTGAGCCTCAAGAAATTGCAGTGCCTTATTTTTAGCCATGCTGCAAGTATGTGACAAAATCAGTCAGGATTTTCTACTCTAATCATTTAATATTCATGAAATGTCAACCATGTGTGAGGCATAGGGGATAGAGAGAGAACTACAGACAGTGCTCTACGCTACCCCTCAAAAGGAGCCTACATTCAGCTTATGATCTCATTTCCTTGATTAAGCTCCTCCTCCTCTTGTCTATCTCCTACAATACTAGCCCATTTCTCCACTTCACACTCTTGTTATTTTAAACACATTTATCTCTCCTCAGAGCTACAGGCTTCTTGATCTCACAGTACATTTCTGATTTACCTTTGTAGTTTCCCTTCACTGATTTAGGTAGCCAAAATAACATTTTTGCAAAACAAGTACAATGAGTATTTACTGAATAAATGAAAGTAAGCTAAATCCTAAAGGCCTCATTTGGTTCTAAAATTATCTTGTGTCTCCTATTTAGGTTTCACACTGAAAAAAGCAGTTTGAGAAACTGCTTAATTAAAAGACATTCAAAATCAAGACAATTTACACTTCTACTCTGTAATCATTTTCATAATAGCTCACATCCAATTAATACAGTGGATAAAACTTAAAAAGTGTAATGGGAAACCCTTTTAAATACTCTTCAGTTGTCAAAAAGAACAAAAGTAAAACTTGTAATTCCTGTCACATCTTACTCAGTTAAAAGAATATTTTATGGTTAGAATAAAAAAAGGAGCCAAATAAAATTAGTGACATTTTTCTTTTTTTCTTTGAGGCTCAAGGAGTACATTTACGAAAATAAATTGTATTGGCTCCCATATGAAATTATCAGGGATGACATTAAAACTAAACAGCCACAAAAAACATGTCAGTGCAGGCTTTAGTTTTTCTCTAAATAGAAAAATTAATATTCTAAGTAATTTTGAAATTTAAAATATTAAATTTATTAAAGTTGTAATTAAGTATACATTGCTCCCTTAAGGAAAAAAAAAAAAAAAAATCAGTACCTGTAAGATGTATCTGACATTCACAAACAGTAACCACCTAAAAACACCAGGTTTGGTTGCTGGGTTAAGATTCTAAAATCTGATATTCTGATAATAATGTATGTCTCTATGTTCCTAAAATTTTTATTTTAATATGCATGACACAATACAGCATGAAATAATTCATAGACTACTTTCTTAAAATTTAAGTAGTTTAAGAAATCCAGGAAAATATTCTTTCCTATTATTTTTGCATAAATTATAGCATAAATGAATATCCACATCCTAAGTATATAATTAGCGCCATGCAATATAATTTGCTATGTATAGTCCCTGCCATAGGTTAGGAAAGTTTATGAGAATTGGGACCTCTCCAAAGAAGAGTCATTCAACTTTAATAACTAGGGGAAATGTTGGAGTGAGGTAGTTGGTTAAAATGGAATCTTCACACAAAATGAGGTATCTGGTTGTCTTACCTTTAGTTATTACTGTTTATTAATCTTTCATTTAATTCATTTGTAAATACATTTTCAAATTTGACCACCAGAGGGAAGTATAGGGTTAATTATGATAATCTGTGGTGGTCTATATTATAAAATGTAAACTTATTTTAAGTTTGGGATCTCTCCCTCTCTGTCTCTCCTTCTCCTCCCCTCCCTCCCTTCTTCTCTCTCTCTCCTGTATCTCTCCTCTTATATGACCATATTTTGCCATTTACAAATTTTTAAAATCTGAACTACAAAAAAGAAACCTATTTGCTGTTTCCCATGCTATCAGTCTAATTGTCAATGTGACGTCTGCTTTTCAGTCACTGAGTTTTCAGCACTCTTTTACTTTATTATTATATTTGGACTTTATCATTTCCTAGAAGTTGAAGGCATTACAAAACAATTCGATTTTTAGAATTATTTGAACAGAAGAGTCTGTTCTTGCCCTAGAATATTCAGGACATAGAAGAAGGCTCACAGCCAGTGCTACCAACATTAGTGAGTGTTGCTGAATAAATATTAAGCTAGAAGCCACATTATTCTCTGACCTAAAAACAAAGACATCATCACTAAATCATTAGGCTGAATGGCCTCAGGTTTCTCTAAGATGCTCTAGTAATTCTTTGGCTTCGTTAGACTTTTTAGGTCACAGAGACCTGGAACTATTTGCCCTGTTATTTTTGAAGACCTTTTGCAAGCACAAGGCAGAAATGTTTTCCCAATAGCCTTCTATGTCAATCATTTGTGGTAATTGGATGTTCACTGAATACGGATTCTTACAGAATTTGCCATCACTTGTAGACTGGATTGAGGAAGATGCATTCCTATTTTTGAGCACAGAATGATGTTTTACTACATTAAAGGTTTGACATAAAGTGGGATAGCACATGAGCCTGTTGTTTATTTCAGCTCTGAAATGCCTAATGGAAAATCACTATGAGATAAATTCCACAAAAATAGGAAAATTGGACATGTCTAATGTGTTCAAATCATAAGCTGAGATATTTTGCAGAATTTTTATTTCTCTTTATTTATACACTAAAGGTCATTTAGAATCCTGTCCCCTCACTTATATCGTCTTACTCACGATGCTTCTTATTGAGGATCTCAAGTCTGAAATTCAAAATCATATTATGTATGTGCTGTATTGGTAATAAAACCATCAACTTTAATATTGGAATGTGACATATTAAACACGAGGTCAGAAAATATGTAAAACTAAATCTCACAATATATTTTAACATATTTTTTGTGTATGTTATAAGGAGTAGAGAGACGGGAAAGCAACTTGGTATTGGACACTTTCATATGAGGGATTTTTTTGCAGACACCAGACTCTACATGCTGTACTATTTTATGTAAACATGTACCTTTTCTATGGCTATTGCAAAAATTCTAAATACCTAATCATTGCTTACCTTCAGTGCTTTATAAGATTGATTTATCCTCCCGAAAAGATGATTCAAGATCATAAATAAAAGGAAGAAAATGTCATTTTCCTAAGTTTTTGTGTGGTTTTCCTGGATTCTGCAGCCCCCGCTGTTTGACTTACTATTCATTCAGGCAAACTTTTCAGAAAAGGCTATGGGAAATCCAGCAAGGCCTAAGTGGCCTATTCTTATGCAATTTACTTGTCCATGATACAGAAAAGCACATCAACAAAAATGCATTTATATTGGTCGAAGTTCAAAATCACATTAAAAGAAAGTTCCTTAGAGAACAAGATGCTAGCGCTTTTTAATTTTTTATTGTTAATTTATGTTCTCCATCCAAATTCTCTCTAGAATGCACATAGATTTTTAAAGTAGGTTTGTTTATTGTTTATCAGTGAAACAAGTTTGTTTTAAAAACAATGACAAAAACAAAAGTATAAAACTAAAAATTAAACACCACACTTATTCTCTTCCAATCTCTGTCAATTTCTATCTTTCTTACACACACACACACACACACACACACACACACACACACACACACATGCTTGGTCTTAGAGATTGTTTTCTATATTTCATTACCAAAATTAAAAATGCTTATACATCATATGAGTATTGAAACAGCACCATGTGCCCCATGAATATGTACAATATTTGTCAATTTAAAAAATAAATTAAACGCTGCCATTAACATCTTTGCATATATATTTTATACACATGTATATATTTACAAGGTAACTTCTTAGAAGTAAAATTGTTGTATCACAAAATGATACACATTTTAAATTTTGATAGTTATTGCCAAAATGCCCTGCAAAAAGTTGTAACTAAATTTTTGTTCTGCTAACAGATTCTTCACACACTTGCCAAAATGATTTTTAAAAATTATTTCTCAAAGTGATGTGATTTAAATGGCATCTGAGCACCTAAGTGTGTCTGTATGTTAATTTGTGAGCAGAATCATCAATTCTTCTTATATGTATCAGGTCCTTGTATTTCCTTTTTTTGTTACTTTTTGGGTCATCTCAATATTTTTTTCTAGAAAGTTCTGGAATGTACACTTAGAATTTGTAAGATTTCTTTGTATATTAAAAATAATTATTCCTTTACCTCTGATATGATTTTTTGCAAATATTCTCCCAGTTCATTTTTTATTTTGGTTCTATTGATGATTACCATGCATTTAGTTCTTATATGGTAAAATGTATCAAATGTTCCTTTTTAACAGGTTTTGATCACACTCTTGAGATAATTATGTCTTTAATCTCTATTATTTTATTCAAATACTTTTATTTTCATGTTTTATATTTAAATATTTAATCCATGTGGAGTTAATTTTAGAATAAGGAATAAAAGTTTACCTTTATTATTTTTCCAAACTCCTAGTCAATTAACCAAGCACCATTTATTGAATAACTCTGCTTCTCTTCAGTGTTGTAAAAAATGTTTTTAATGTATTTCAAATTATTATAGGTACTTGAATCAGTTTCTGGACTGTGTAATTTTTTTTGTGCTAAAATCATACAGTTATAAATATTCTATCTCTTTCTCTCTTTTTCTAGGAGGTGTCTTGCTCTGTCACCCCAATATAAAGTACAGTGGCATGACCATAGCACACTGCAGCCTCGAACTCCTGGGCTCAAGTGATCCTCCTGCCTCTACCTCCCAAATAATTGGGACTGTAGGCACACACCACCACACATGGCTAATTTTTATTTTAAGAGATTAGGGTCTCACTTTGTTGCCAAGGATGGTCTTGAACTTGTGACCTCAAGCAATCACCTCAGCATCCTGAGTAGCTAGGATTACAGGTGCAAGCCACTGTATTCGGCTCCTGTTGTGTCTTAATAATGTCTTAAAATTGTTTACCTCTTCCACTATCATTATTCTTCTATTTTAGGTTATTCTAGGCTATTATTTCTTTGCTTTTCCAGATGAATTTAAAATAAGACAATTACATTTCAAACAGACAAACATAAGAGCAACTGAACATCTGTTGGTTTTTTGACAGGACATCATCTGAATTTGCAAATTTAACTTAGGGACAACTGACATCTTTCAACTACTGAGTCTTCCTATTCAAAAATACTCAATATCTTTCCACATTTTTGTTAGTTTTTTTCATTATACTATCACATAGTTTTCTATTATATTATTATCATTGTTTGAAAATGCCAGTTCTTGATTTCATTTGTCAGTGCAACTGTTTATCAAATTTTTATATTTCTGTTTTAATCGTCATGTGAAAGGGTTCATTGAACTCCTTAGCTGATGAGGAAACCAGGAAGATCCAGTTGACGGTGAGAATTCAAAGAGTTAACATATATAGAAAAAGGAAAACTGATATAAATGTATAAATACCTTAGCAGCAAAATTGATCAATAATCATTGGGCAATAATCAACTACATCTCCACCAGATGCACTCTATTTGCATCTCCAAAGATAAGAATCATTTGTGTTAATATCAGTTTTCTGCAACTTACAGAGCTATAAAAGACCATTTCAGCTCAAAGACCATGAAAAATACAGGCCCCAAAAGTGTTGCAGGAAGTCAGGGACCCCGAACAGAGGGACCGGCTGGAACCGTGGAAGAAGAACATAAATTGTGAAGATTTCATGGACATTTATCAGTTCCCAAAATTAATACTTTTATAATTTCTTATACCTGTCTTTATTTCGTGGACATTTATCACTTTTCTAATAATACTCTTATAATTTCTTATGCCTGTCTTTAATCTCTTAATCCTGTTATCTTCGTAAGCTGAGAATATATGTCACCTCAGGACCGCTATTATAAACCTGATTGTAAAACATGTGTGTTTGAACAATATGAAATCAGTGCACGTTGAAAAATAAAAGACAGAATAACAGCAATTTTCAGGGAACAAGGGAAGATAATCGTAAGGTCTGACTGCCTGCAGGGTTGGGCAGAATAGAGCCATATTTTTCTTCTTGCAGAGAGCCTATAAACAGACACGCAAGTAAGAGAGATATCGCTGAATTCTTTTCCCAGCAAGGAATACCCTGGGGAAGGAATGCATTCCTGGGGGGAGGTCTATAAATGGCCACTCTGGGAGTGTCTGTCTTATGTGGTTGAAATAAGGATTTAAATACACCCTGGTCTCCTACAGTACCCTCAGGCTTACTAGGATTGGGAAATTCCAGCCTGGTAAGTTTTGGTCAGACTGGTTCTCTGCTCTCGAACGCTGTTTTCTTTTAAGATGTTTATCAAGACATGCACAGTGGGACATAGACCCTCATCTGTATTCTAATTTTGCCTTTGCCTTGTGATCTTTATTACCCTTTGAAGCATGTGATCTTTGTGACCTACTCCCTGTTGGTACACCTCCTCACCTTTTAAAATCCCTAATAAAAACTTGCTGGTTTTGCACCTCAGGGGACATTATGGACCTACTGATACGTGATGTTACCCCCAGAGGGTCAGCTGTAAAATTCCTCTCTTTGTACTCTTTCTCTTTATTTCTCAGACCAGCTGACACTTACAGAAAATAGAAAGAACCTAAGTTGAAATATTGGGAGCTGGTTCCCCTGATACAACAGAATCAGATAAACTACAGAGTGCACTAGAAAGGACACCCAACATCATCTCTTTTTCTTTCCATTTCAAAGTCGTATACAAATTTTCTAACAAAAATATGGGGGTTTTTCTAAGGTAATATATTTAAAATAGTCATTGCAGTTCTTGGCACATTGTGGTTAATGCTAAAAAATCCTCTTCCCTGTATTTCAGTCTAATGATGTCACAGGAAGAGAAATGTCTTTCATGCAAATGAGTTGGAGAAATGTGTAAAATAGGCTGTAGGGTTCAGAGGTGAGAATATTCACATCTGGTGGGGAAGGTCTTCCTGGTAAAAGGGATCTGGTCACCTCAATCCTATCTCTTTTGCTTGCAACACTTATCCCAGAGAAAATCACGAAGTTCCAATACCCATACCAATATGTCTCTGTCATTTTACAGCATATACATGATTACCACTTTGGAGTCTCATTTGATACTTGAGACTCAGTACTGTAATTACTCCCATTTTTTGAAAGACTATTTTTTAGAGCAGTTTTAGGTTCACAGCAAAATTGAACAGAGGCTACAGAGATTTCCCGTATACTTTCATTCTCACCTGTGTGTATCCTCCCCCATTATCAACATCTCTCACCAGTGTTAAATTTGTTACAATTGGGTGAATCTACATTACCAAATCCTAATCCCCCAAAGCCCATAGTTTACATTAGGGTTCACTCTTAGACGTGGTACATTCTATACATTTGGGCAAAGTTATAATGACATGTATCCACCATAATACAGAGAGTAGTTTCACTGCCCTAAAAATCCTCTGTGCTCTGTCTATTCATCCCCTTCCCTGCCACACACCCCCTCACCCCAAGAAACCACCCATCACTAACTTTATAGCTTTGTGTTTTCCAGAATGTCATATCATTGGAATCGAATAGTACGTAGTCTTTGCAGATTGCCTTTTTTCACTTGGTAATATGTATGTAAGTTTTCTCCATGTCTTTTTATGACTTGATAGCTCTTTTTATAAGTGCTGAATAATATCCCATTATACCACAGTTTATTTATCCACTCACTTATTAAAGGACATTTTTGGCAATTATGAATACATCTGCAATACATATCCAAGTGCAGGTTTTTGTGTGAACATAACTTTTCAACTCATTTGGGTAAATATCACGTAGTGTGATTGCTAGATCACATGGTAAGAGTATGTTTAGTTCTGTTAGAAACTGCCAAACCATCTTCCAAAGTGGTTGTTCCATTTGGCATTCCCACCAGCAATGAATGAGAGTTCCTGTTACTCCACATCCTCACTGGTATCTGGTGTTGTCAATGTTGTGGATTTTGGCCATTTTAATAGCTGTGTGGTGATATATCACATTGTTGTCTTTATTTGCTTTTCCCTATTAACATTTGCTGTGGAGCGTCTTTTCATATGCTTATTTGCAATCTACATATCTTACTTGGTGAGGTGTTTGTTCAGGTGTTTGGCCCATATTTCAATTGTGTCATTTGTTTTCTTGTTGAGTTTTTAATATTTCTTTATATATTTTGGATAGCCGTTCTTTGTCAATTATGTCCATTGCAAATATTCTTCCAGTCTTTGATTTGTCCTTTCATTCTCTTGACAGTGTCTTTTGCAAAACAGAAATTTTTAATTATAATAAAGTCCAGCTTGTCAATTGTTCCTTTCATGGTTCATACCTTTGGTGTTGTTTCTAAAATGTCATCACCAAATGCCAGGTCATTTGGACTTCTCCTATGTTATCTGCTAGGAGTTTTAGTTTTGCATTTTACATTTACAAAATAGTCTATGATCCATTTTGAGTTAATATTTGTGAAGGGTAAGGTCTGTATCTAGATTCAATTATTTTATGGATATCTAGTTGTTCTGGCATGATTTGTTGAAAAGATCATCTTTTCACCACGGTATTGATTTTGTGTCTTTGTCAAAAATCATTGAACTCCATTTAAGTGGGTCTATTTGGGGACTCGCTATTCTGTTCATTGATCTATTTGCTTATTATTTTGCCAGTACCACACTGTCTTGATTACTATAGCTTTCTAGTAAGTCTTGATGTCAGGCAGTGCCAGTCCTCCAACTTTCTTCTTTCCTTCTTTATTGCATTGACTATTCTGGGTCTTTTGCTTCTCCATATACACTTTAGAAGCCATTTGTCAGCATCCACAAACTAAATTGCTGGGATTTGGGCTGGGACTGCATTGAATCTATAGATCAAGTTAAGAACTGACACCGTAATATTATTGACCTTTCTACTGATGAACATGGAATATCTCTTCATTTATTTATTTGATTTTTATTTCTTCAGAGTTTTGTAGTTTTCCTCATATAGATTTTATACATATTTTGTTAGATTTATAGCTAAGTATTTCACTTTCTATGGCATGGGGGAAGGTGTTAATGTAAATTTTACTGTTTTTATAATTTCAAATTCCACTTGTTTATTGCTGGCATATAGGAAAGTGGTTGACTTTTGAATATTGATTTTTATATCCTGCAACCTTGCTATTATCACTTATTAATTCCAGGAGTTTGTTTTTGTTGATTCTTTTGGATTCTCTGCATAAGTGATCATATCATTTGCAAACAAAGACAGTTTTATTTCCTTCTTTCCAATCAGCATATTGTTTATTTCCTTGTCTTGTGTTATTTCATTAGCTAGACCTTCCCATAGGTCTAGCTTTGTTGAAAAGCAGTGCAGAAAAAGGATACTTTGTTCCTTGTCTCAGCAGAAAAATTTGTTTCTCATGATTATTATGTGAGCTATAGGGTTTCTGTGAATATTCTTTATCAAGTTTATGAAGCTCCCCTTGATTCCTAGCTTACTGAGAGTTTTTATCATGAATGGGTTTTGGATTTTGTCAAATGCTTTCATCTATTGATATGATTTTGTAATTTTTCTGTTTTAGCCTGTCAATCTGATAGATCACATTAATTGATTTTCATGGGTTGAACCAGCCTTGCATATCTGGGATAAATCCCACTTCGTTGTGGTATGTAATTCTTTTTGTACATTGTTGTATTCAATTTGTTAACATTGTGTTGAGGATTATCGCATCTATGTTCATGAGAGATACTGACCTGTGATTTTCTGTTCTTGTCATTTCTTCTCTGAATTTGGTATTAGGGTAATGCTGGCCCTATAGAATGAGTTAAGAACTATTCCTCCTGCTTCTATATGCTAAAAGAGATTGTAGAGAATTGGTATGATTTCTACCTTAAATGTTTGGTAAAATTCACCAGTGTATTCTCTTGGGCCTGGTGCTTTCTGTTTTGGAAAGTTATTATTTATTGATTCAATTTCTTTAAAATAAATACAGACCTATTCAGGCCTATTAAATACATATATAACATATTCAAATATATCAAATAGATATTCAAATATTCATATCTATTTCTTCTTGTGTGAGTTGTGGCAGATTATATATTTCAAGGAATTAGCTATTTCATCTAGGTTATCGAATTTGTGGTCATAAGAGTTGTTCATATTACATTCCTTGGTATCATTGTAATGTCCATAGGTTCTGTAGTTATGACCTCTCTTTTATTTTAAATATTGTGTCCTCTTTTTCATAATTAACATGGCTAGCCACCTATCAAAATTATTGATCTTTTCAAAGAACCAACTTTTTATTGATTTTCTCTATTGGTCTTGGGACTTCTTTTTTTTATTTTTGATCTACCTGCGTTAAGTACTTAATTCAATATTTTATTCCATATTTTAGTAAATGTGAGTACTTAGGTCTATTAATTTTTCTACAAATAAAGTTTCAGACATGTTATTAGTTTTGGTGTTTAGAGTTTATTTTCGTTTTCTAGATATTCTGCATTAGTACTCTTAATATCCTGCTTTACATAAGAATAATTAAGATAGCATTAAAAAGTTCCCAGTGGCTGGAGATTTTAGATTTTTATTTTTATAATTTCTATTTTTCATATAATTAATATATTTTTATTTATTTAAATTTATTGAAGCAGCTTTTGTGCATTAAGATAAGTTTCTACAAATGTTTAATGGAAGCTTAGAAGTAAAGTTATCTTGTGTTCTTAGATTATTAAACTTAGCACATACCCTTTAACTTTGTTCATTGTCTTTTTCACATGCTTTAAACCAAACTTTTTTCAATTTAACCTGTCAGTTAATATTTCCTGAATTTTTAAATTTGCTTTTGTATTCCCTGTAGGTTTGCTTCTTGAATTTTTATATTATATTACTTAGTCTAGAAAGATTCATCCCAATTACATCTTCAATAGAGAGGGCAAAATTTATCGTTATAAAGTTCCACTCTTTGTCCATTGTCATACTTTTTGTTCCACTTAACTTTAGATGAATTTATTGTTAGCAGTAAATAGCTTAGTTTTGGTTTTTGATCTAATATAAGAGTCTATTTATTTAATAAATGGATTTTTCTTATTTATACTTATCCTTATCAATAGTATGTTTGATTTCAATATCTCCATCTTATTTTATCTTTTAATTTTTAACCATTTCCTTTTCTCCTTTTTATATTTGACCTGTGTTTTCTAACCATCTGTCTCACGTATTTTTTTTTTTAAAGAAAGTATATGAGCTTATCTTAATGTTTATAATGTAGTATTTCTAAAAGTGTGGATGATGGATGCATAGAGTCACTTTTAGCTCATGTTACACAAGCATATCTTGGACCCACTACTAAATCAGTATCTCAGAGGTAGAGAAGACACAGAGTTGCTCTTTAACAAGGTTGTCAGGGGATCTTTTGAACCCCATCAAGTTTTATTTTGTAAAAATTTAAACCTATTAAAATTTTGTGCACAAACCCAGGTTTGAAAAGTTGAAAAAGCAGTAAATAAACACTCCATCAACTGGTAGCATTTTGCTTCCTTTATTCATCTCCCTCTCCCTCTTATCTCTCTCCTTTCCTTCCTCCCTTCTGCCCTTTCTCATTCCTCCCCACTCTCCCTGAGATAACCCGAAAGTAAATCTACCCATCATGACACATTACCTTTACCTATTTCAGCATTTATTGCTTAAGATAAAGATACTCTCCCCTTCACAATCACAATGTCATTATTACATACAGGAAATTTAATATTGATTCAAAACTATTATTTAATATACTCTCTATGGTTGGTTGCTACATTAATGGCCTTGATGAACATCTCGTCCCACTATCCAACCCACTATCAACAAAGGAACATGCTTCAAGTAGAGACTAGATAAACCTATGTATATTGAAGCCTGTGCTCTTAGAAGAATGCTCTTACCAGAGGACACCTGAGCCAGTCTCCTTGAGATTATAAGAGCACATAAACAGGGAAACCCGGTCATTCAGCCATCCCTCCAGCTGCATGGTTAAGTGCAGGTGAAACCAGAAGAGAAAACCATCAGCACCTGTTGCAATTTATTGTTTTCAGAGAAGCAATAAATTATTTATTTGAAGCCACTGAATTTGAGTGTATCTAACAGTAAAGGATACCTAATTGGTGGTCTATTTAAATTAACTTAATTATTAACATAATGTCCTTTCTAGCTGTTTATCTTTTTGATCCAGGATCAATTCAAGACTTAACACATTGAATTTTGTTATCAGTTTTTTAGTTGTTTCTTCAATACCTGTCTTCTTAATTTTTTTTGTCTCTAATGACACTGGCTTCTTAAAAGTAGAATTCAGACCTGTTGTCTTATAAAACATCCTATAATTTTCATTTATTGAAGCAGCTTTTGTGTACTAATATACATTTCTACAAATGTTTAATGGAAGCTTAGAAATAAGATTATCTTAAGTGCTCTTAGATTATTAAACTTAGCACATACCCATTAAATTAACTTTGTTCTTGGCCTTTTTCACATCCTTTAAACCAAACTTTTTTCAATTTTATCTGTAGGTTAATATTTCCTGAATTGTTGTATACTTCACATTGCATCACATCAAGAGGTATATGTCCCATTTATACCATTACTGGTGATACTGAGTTTGATAATTTGATTAAGGTGTTCTACCAGATTCATTCATTATTAAAAAATACTTTGAGAGCATACTACTATCCTGTTCCCCAACCAGCTTTCACCCATGGCTTTAGCACCCACTGATGATTCTCGTCTGATGAATTATTTTTTCAGTAGTTGCAAAAATGTGATCTTGTACATCTGTCACTAATTGTATATTTATTATCCAGCATTTTTCTGTAAAAATAAGCTTTTCCTTCTGTCTGCCCTCTCCTTTCCCAGAGACTTGTGGAAACCATTTGACGATAATGTTCAATGTGTTAAAATCCATTGTAATTCATTTTTAAATATATTTTAATTTCTCAGATTTGAACAGTAGAAGCCCCTCAATGCCTCCATTAGTCTTTATGCACTTCCTGGCTTTCTTTTACATTTACTCATTTTGTACATTCTCTCACCCCAACATTTAATCAATTCTTTCCTCAAAGGACTAGTTCCTTTTACTGGGAAATGATATTTAAAACTAAGATTGTCTAACTCTCTGGTTTACAAAATTATTCCATTTATGTGTATTCTTAGCCTTTACCCACTATGGTTCTTTTCTGTTGTTTTATGGCATCTAGAGTTCACAAGAAACTGAATATCATGTATGAGTATAGAGTGAGCTCAAAAACATTGTAGGAGAAGCACTGGGGCTAGTAATTCACAGCTTTAATTCTAGGAATCTCAGAATCCTTTTCAATTAAATCTGCTGTGTTCCTGTCCTAGTGGGTTGTCTCTTTTCATCTTTTGTTGTTTCTTTTTTCAGAGAGAGAAGATATCTTCAGCAAAAGATGGACATGGCTCAGAGAGAAAGCTCATGGTCCTCATCTGGTAATTATTCCCTGTTCTGACTTTGTTCAGCAGTCCGCTTCTCTGGATTAAGAATTTGATCAGATAAAACAAAGACGACATATCTGCACCATTTTTGTCCTTCTGTGGCAAAGAGCAGAGATGTTTCCAACTTCCTCTGTGACTAGCCCCACCCCATTTCTCACTCTTCCTAATAAAGAATTGTTAGTGAAAACTGTGTGGCCAATAATATAAGACCCCTCTTTAAAAAAGAAAAACATAAAATCAGAAATATGAGTCTTTTATTCAAAGAACTAACTAAAAGTTATTTTTAAAAACGACTAAGATGAATGAATAGCTTTGGGATTTGGTGTTGGACGCTGTATGGAGCTCGTCCCTCGCGTCATCCTCCGATGCAGCTCCCCTAGTCATATGCCAAAACAGGAAACGGGCCGTATAAACCGGGGCCTATCATGGGAAGGGGGTAGTGGGGAGGGATTGCATTGGGAGTTATACCTGATGTAAATGATGGGTTGATGGATGCTGACGAGTTGATGGGTGCAGCACACCAACATGGCACAAGTATACATATGTAACAAACCTGCACGTTATGCACATGTACCCTAGAACTTAAAGTATAATAATAATAAAAAAAATTAGTTATAATACCAAAAAAAAAAAAAAGAACTGACAGCCTTTCTATTAAAATCCCAGTCAGACATCAGAGTGGCAGCCCTTCTCTGAAGGTTGCGTTACACTTAGTGGAGTGGAGCACATAATTCTCAAGCCAGAGAAGCTGGTGAATGGCGAGGAGGGAGTGGAAGAGGCCACCGTGGTTATCAAGCATTGCACGAGCTGATGCGTGTATGGGCGAAACGCCGCTGGCTGCCTTGAGCCAGGCGCTGCGCCTGGAGGCCCCGGAGCTTCCAGGGAAGGTGAACCCGGCCAAGCCCCGGAGGGGCAGCTTCGAGGTGACGCTGCTGTGCCTGGAGGGCAGCAGTGTGGAGCTCCGGACTGGGAATAAGAAGGGTCCCTCACTCAAACTCAAATTCCCTGAGTCTGGAGAGGTGGTGGAAGAGTTGAAGAAGTAACTATCGTAGGGAGATTTGGGCAGAACTCCTCATGCTGAGTTTTGTGTCCCTGGTGATGTTGGAACATTAATGATGGAACACGGCCAAATTTCAGTCGTGCGCCTGAAGCCACGGTTTCTTCCCCTCCAGAAATGAAGGTTCCGTTGTGAAGCAACCCTCTAGCAAGGGATTGCAAAAGTTGCTGGATTTGGTTTGTTTAATAAAAGTTGAAAGAAAGTTAACAACAACAACAACAAAATCCCACTCAGACACGAGAGTGGCGGCCCTTCTCTGAAGCTTGCGTTACCCATAGTGGACTGCAGCCCGTAGTTCTCACCTTTACCAAAAGGGCCAATTGCAGGCTATTGTTTTGGTAACATCTATAATGTTGGCAACGTGTGGCAGCAGCGTAACTTCTGCACGGCCTTACCTTAGCACAGCGCAAGTGTGTAGTAGGTCTCTTTTGATTTCAGAGGACAAAAATCCAACACAAACTAGCCTGAGGTAAATAGATACGTCTTAGTTTCTATAAATGGGGACAGAGGAAGTAGAGTGGTTTTCAGGCTCGACTCCGTTTAGAGTTGGTGGGGGCTCTCTCTCTCCCTCTCTCCTGCCATCTTAATCCTTTCCATTCTGCTCCCCCAAATTTTCTGTGACTCTCTCTCAGCTCCTTCTGTCTTTCCTTAGTTTTACTCTCTCTGCCAATATATAGGCTATCTCCACATGGTTGTGAGACTTCACAAGCAGCTCCAGCCACCTACTGTTCTAGCTCCAACATTTCATAAGAAAAGCACCTTCTACATCTGCTGGAAAATGAAAAGGCCCAGAAAAGGAGGACTTCAGCTGCATGTTCACCCTTGGACCCATCACTCGGCCTAGGGGAATGGAATACTAAGAATGGGGGGCTTAGGTCATACGTGGACTCCAGTGTGAAGCGGAGGGAATCCACACATGGCATCCCCAAGAAAACAACATGATTGAAGAGGGTGAAAGACCACAGAGGAAGGGAGGATGTACATGGAAACAAAAACAGTATGTATCCACTACAGCTGAGCATTTGCAACAGCAGTGCTTTTGGCCCAGAAGACATGAGGCAAGACACTTTGACATTGCTACAGCGGTGTCAAATGTTGCAGCATCTGCTGTACCAGATTATCAGTAATAGCATAGCAATGGCTTCTCATAACCGTATCCTCCTTTCACAGCATCAGAGGCTAACCAAGGGAGACAACTGGAATATAAGAAAAATAAAACAAAAAAATACTGAAAACTGCATCATTCGATTTAGGCTAAATTATGCTGCATTTTCAAGTAATCCCAGAATCACAGCAATTTACTCAAGAAGTCCCTGTGTTCCTTAGGTTACGTGTTCTTTGAGGTTTAGTTACACCTTGTTCCACATCTTCATTCTGGGACCAATGTTGAGGGAGCAACTTTCATCTGACACGTTCTATTCTTGCGGTAGAGGAAAAAGAGAGAAGGCAGAACCATGTGATAATGCTTGAAATGTCTGTTCTAAAGAGGCACCATTATTTCCACTCATTCATCTTTCACCGATCAATGCAAGTGTGGTTGTCAACCCTGACATCAGTGGGGTAAAACGTATATTTATTCTGCAGGGACAGGTGAGTAGAGAGGTACCTGGTAAGAAACGGTCCAATAAAGAGGCACAACAATTATTTTGCCTTTAACACAATAATTAAAAGGACAAAAAGAGCTGTCTTTAGCAGATGTGAGCTCCCTCTAGAGACTCTTAGAAAAAGTTTGTTAGTGAATTTTAAAAGATCAGGATGAGTGTTTCTCTAGAATACCATCCATTGGAGCCAAAGAGATCCTGTTTATATGATTGGCCTAGGGGAATGCTGAAATCCTGAGCTAAGTCCATGTGAAGACTGTGTCCATCTTCCCTACTTTCATAAAGGATGACTTATTCATGGGATACTTTTGAGAACAAAAGGGACTCCTCTTGATAATTATATTGGACCAGCAAGTAAGCCTTAGCCAATCAAGACCTATAGTCACTCTACTTATGTGTCAATGCCATAGATTGTAATAATTTTTTATATTTTATTGATTCCCAGGCATGGGGTCCCTTCATTAGACTTGTCAAAATTCTAGAGAGCTGTTACAAGGACAGCTTCCAGAGCCTTATCTATAGAATTAAAACCTCTGGGAAGGTATGTGGCAGACTGCATTAACACAAAAGCATTCAATGTTGCTCCATACCAGTCACCTCCACTTCTGGCCTCTCCTGTAGGAATATTGTCCTTCTTACCCCACTGTGAAGTGTAGCCATGTGACTTGCTTTGGCTAATGGAACATAAATGGAGTGAAGTCTAGTCATAAGCACAATCTATATGAGCCATTTTGGGTTCCACTGTCTGTTTTCCCTCCTCCAGGAAGATCAGCAATATTTTTGATAAGAGCTACTTCTTTAGCTTTGGTCCCTGTTGGGGCTCAGAAAATGACACCCCAAAATGAAGGTCTCAGAGGCAAAGTTTCTCTCTCATCCTCCCCTGCCTTTCTGTCTGTCACCCTTCCTTCTCCCCTGAGGCAAGCCATGGAAACTGAATTCCTTTTCACCAAGACAGGTCATAGAAACCAGAACCCCTTTTCCCCAAAGCCAGCCATAAAAATTGGAGTAAAGGTTGCAGTAAAAATATTACTCCAACCTTTCCCAACCTTTCTGTGTAAAACCTGGCCATAAAGAAATTAAATCCCTTATTCCCGAGGAGTCCCACCCCGTACCAGGAAGGAAGAAATGCTGCACAAAGAGACCGAGAAGAATCTAAACAGATGGGCCTTGCCGAATTTCCCCACTGTGTCTCTTCGCATTAGATTGTACCCCTGTGTTCAATCATATTTCTACACAAATGTCCATACTTCTTTGAAACTAAGCATAAAAATAGATAGTTTTCCCTGTATCTTTGGGTCTTCATTCTGAAGGCTCCCATGTCATGCAAAGCTATACTCAGATAAATTTGTCATGTTTTTTCCTTGTTAAGCTGACTTTTGTTATAGAGGTGTTTGCTGTGACCCTTATGATGAAGAGGAAAGAGATCATCCCCTTTGTACTCCTACATCCCCAAGTGAAGAGGACATGGAGTATAGCCACAGCCTCACTTAAAGGGCATGTAACATGAACAAAAATAAATGTAAGTAACTACAATTTGTGATGCATTTATTTCTATATAATTACCTGGTAGGATATGTCTATAGGTGTATTGAAAATCCTAAACAGATTATTTTTATGATTAATTTATTTTATTTAATACTTAATTCATTTTTTAACCTAAACATCTTATTGTAGGACATAGTATACATTATATGTTCAATAAAAAGTTATGGAATGCTTTCTTTTATCTGATTTTATGTTTTCTTTTATCAAATTTATCTGATTAATCATACTTATAGTAGATTCACTATGTATTCACTATTTAGTTTCACTATTTATCAGTAACCTGCACTCAATAGTTTTGGTGCATTCTTGTGGGTCTGTTTGTTTCCTGATAATAGAAGCAGCACATGCATACTATAGACAATTTGAATGTATAAATGAGTATTGAAAAGAAAGCTACCACATATCATCCCCCAGACTGAGACTATCATTATTAACATTTTAGTTTATTATCAAGCATTTCCTAAGTATATTTTAGTTATTACTCATACTATACAGTATTCAATATATCTTTCATTTATGTTTATATAAGTATTTTCTATATTATAAAACAGGCTACAAAATGTTTTGATGGATATACAGCCTTTCAATACATCAAAGTCATAATTGCCCTAATCCTCTCTGATATCATTTGCATCTCTCTCCCCACCAAATCTTACATTCAATTGTAATCCCCCAGGTTGGAGGGGAACCTGGTAGGAGGTGATTGGATCATGGAGGAGGAGTTCTAGTGAATTGTTTAGCACCATCCCTGCTTGGTACTACACACGATATCACTCTATCACTTTTAAAATGTGCAGTAAGAACTCATACTTTTAAAAGTTGTTTAAAAGTATGTAGCACCTCCTACTTCTCTCTATTGCTCCTGCTCTGGCTCTGTCAGTTGGGCCTGCTTCCACTTCACCTTCGGCCGTGAGTAAAAGCTCCCTGAGGCCTCCCCAGAAGCAGATGCTGCTATGGTTCTTGTACAGCCTGCAGACCCGTGAACCAAGCAAACCTCTCTTCTTTATGAATTACCCAGTCTCAGGCATTTCTTTTTTCCTTCTGCACAAATTAACCTTACCAGCTTAAGGTGTTTCTTTATAGCAATGTGAGAGTGGAGTAACACACTTTCCCAATCATAAGACACTTAGATTGTTTCCAATCATCGTGATCTATAATGCTGTTATGAGTACCTTTGTACTAAATCTTGTAAGCATCTCTAATTCTTTTCTTATATTAGAGTTTTGGAAGATGAACTACAGAGTCAAAGAATACAAACAATTTTCAGACTTTTAATATGTATTGTCAAGTTGTTTTCCAATTAAGTTTTACCAACTTATACACCCACAAGCACTTGCTTCACTGCACAGTCCCCAGCATTGTACCTGATAATTATTTTAATCTTTCCAGTTGGAAAAGCAAAACTAAGCTCACTGCTGTAATTTCCATGTCTAATGAGATCGAACATTTTCTTATGCTTATTAGCCATTTTCTCTTCATATGCTTCATGTTGCCATAATCTTAATATAATTTGTTCATAAGGAGTTTTATTCAAAGCTCCTACCAACTTACAAATGAACTTTCAAAGTGTATCTCATTTGAAAGTTAGAAGCTAATTATACTAGATATACGTTGGGATGAAAGTAGAGAAAACACAGTACCAAATCTGCTGTCAGAACCTTCTGCACAGTTGGAAGTGTTCTGTACCATCAAATATGGTGGTCCCTAGCCACATGTGACTATTGAGCACTGAAATTGTGGCCACTGTGACTGGGGAACTGAATTTTTAAACTTTATTCCATTTTAATTCATATAAACTTTATTTTTCAGAGCCATGTGTGGCCCGTGGTTACCATATTCGACAGCACAGCTCCAAGCAATTTACCTATCTCAGGAAATAGGACAGCCTGGGCTTCATTCCTGTCCTACTAAATCCATAAGCAAGAGGAAAAAACAACACAATCAAGGGACAAATTACATCGTGTGAGGCCGGCTCAGGATACATACAGGGTGTACTCAATATATCTTTGTTATTTTTTAATTGCTATGCCCATGTCAACCTGGCACATTCACAATAATAGTAATGAACATTTTGAGTGCTTACAAATGTGCCAGGGTGTGTCTCAAATGCTTTTCTCTTATTAATACAATCTTCATAATAAGCCTATGACATAGCTACTTTCATTTTCTCCATTTTACAGATTAAAAATTGAGGCACACAAAGGTAAGTTGCCTGGGCACATACAGCTAATAAAGCCCAGAGCCAGCTAGCCTGGCTCCAAAGTCTATGCTTTTACCCTTGGCATATAGGCATTATATTGCTCTTGGCATATAGGCATTATAGATACATAATATCTATCATACTTAATAAAATCAAATATGCTATTGCCCAAAATGCCTTTAATAAAGGGCAAAGCAACTCTGTCTCTTCAAAAAAATTTTTAAATTAGCCGGGCATGATGGCACATACCTGTAGTCTAAGCTACTCAGGAGGCTGAGACAGGAGGATCGCATGAGTCCAGGAGGTCAAGGCTACAGTGAGCCATGATGGTGCCACTGCACTCCAGCCTGGGGGACAGAGGCAGACCCTGTCTCGGAAAAGAAAAAAGGGAAAGAAAGTCAACCCACACACGAATAGAAATAGCGATCAGATCATTCGCTATAGCACTTTTCTTCACAGAACATAAGCCTTAAAGACTGACAGCTTTTTACAAGGATGGCCTTTAACTTCTACTGGGTGAGGCAAATAGCAGCAGTGCTTTGTGGTATCTGTCCTGCTCAAGCAGTTTTTCTCTGAAGCATTTATGAAAGTTGTGTTTGATAAATATTTCAAAGCTTTGCTCTCAGGAGATTGTTTTATTAAAGCTATGTCACTTTCTCATGTGAAATGTGTGTTTAGTGAGTAGAATATATTGACTGACTCTTTTACTCTATAGTTTTCCAAAGCACAAAACTAATCTGCACAAACTTGACTCAACATGAAGCCAATCACAAGGAAAATCAAAGTTCTTGAATGGGGATCAAACTTCTTCGAAGTAGAAAAAAATATTTGAAAGGAGAACTATGTTTCTTTAATATGTAATTCCAAAAGCAGTACTGCTAACATGTTGAATGCTTAAAAGATTTACAAAAAGAAAAAGAAAAATTAAGTGTCAGGGGAAATTAGTTAATAGCACTTATTTGCAGACATCTTGTTTCACTGTAAGTACATCTTCCTTTAGCAATAGGGTTGCCTACGCTGTATGTTCTGCGTTCATCTGTATTAGGCAAAAACCTTGAGCTACTCCATGTTGTGGTGATATTTCAAACTCCTGAGGAACTAACTAGCGAGAAAGCAAATGATCCTTGGACTCAATTTAGAATGTTGCTTTGATGATGTACTAAATCTTACTGTTCTCTGTCTTTGACATGAAAAAGTTACAGCTGAGGATTTGGTTGAACTCTGGAAGCATCATTATTAGAACTAATACAAGGCACCATGCAGACAGATGCAGACATTCATGTTCAAGACCTTGAACACCACTATAATTTGCAGTGCAGTTAATGAGAAGAACACAGGGTTCAGTGTCAGAGAAACAAAAGCTAAAGTCCCAATCCTCTCACCTGTTAGTAGTGTGTCACTAGATAATTTAATTAACCTCTTTCAGCCTCGGGTTCTTCATCTATTATGAAGGTGTAGTATTTTCCAGACAGCTGAAAAGAACAAAAAGGAGAATGGGAAAGTTCCAGAGACTTTTCATATAAACAGGCAGAAGATGAGTGCTTAAGCCGGAATCCCAGAAGACAAAAGGCCAGATCCCAAATTGGGTAAACTGCATTGCAGGAACAAAGCAAAAGCAACAGCTGGAATGATAAAAATATGTTGGATGCGTGTTAAAGTCACAATAGAAGACAGACGATGTACTTGTCAGTACTCAAAGCAATTTTTAGACTGCCTTGTGCCATATTCCACAACCAGATTTTTTTAAAGGGTTTGAGAACAATTTCTGACACTTTAAAACAGTTTTTACAACATAAAATGAAAATGAAAAATACCAGCCCTGCCTAGCACCCAGGATTATTTGGAGTAACAAGGGAAATAATGCAAATGAAAGCATTATTATGTAAATTAATGTGCTGTAGCATGGAGCACTCATTAGTATGTGCTCATTGCTCTAATCAAGTATACTTAGGAGAGAGGCTTTACTTACTTCATTATTTTAGAAAATATAAACATAAGTAGCACAACTTAATGGTTATTCTAAGTAATGTTCTATCTTTGCTGCATGTATTGGGATTAAGCATGAAGCCATAGCATCTGTGTTTGTATGGCTTAGGATTTTTTATATTATATTTTCTCTGATGAATATTCACTTCAATTTGTTTATAATATATAGTAACTGGGCTTTTCTTATACTCGATAAGGATTAATAATGTATGACAAAGTTGGCCACATTGAATAATACTTTGTAGTGATGTAAAGTTGTTTCCTGCTTCTGGATACCTCAGTACCATTTATGGAAGGGTGCACAGTGTAGTGACTGATAAGAATAGGCTCTCACATTTTATAGACATGGGTTAAACTCCAGCTCTGCCACTTGTTATCTGGGTAGACTTTGCCACATTATAGTTCTGAGCTTCAGTGTCTTCTTTGTCTGTAAAATGGAGAAAGTCATACCTATATAAGTTCAAAGAAAGAGTGAAATAAGACAAAAGGAGTCATCACCAGGTCGATCCTCACCAACTTCCCCCTTAGGTATCCACAAGTGGCTTTGACCTCAATGATTCTGCTATACTCAAGTTCTGACCTTCAGTCCTGGAAGCTCAGAAAGGAAAAATCACCAGGTCCCCAGAGTAGACTGGCCTCAGCAATCCTGAATCAAGCTATCAAAACACAGTAGACAAGTATACATTGTTGTACATCAAGGTTTTTTCCCCTTTTAATATTAATCTCTTCCAGCTTTATTGATATATCATTGACAAATAAAAATTATATATATTTAAGATATACATAGTACTGTTTTGATATATGTACACATGGTGAAATTATTACTGCCATCAAGCTAATTATTAGGCAAAACCATTGAAATATTCCATGTTGTGGTGATGTTTCAAATTCCTGAGGAACTAACTAGTCAGAATGCAAATGATCCTTGGACTCAATTTAGAATGTTGCTTTGACAATTTGCTAAATCTTACTGTTCTCTGTCTTTGATATGAAAAAGTTACAGCTGAGGATCTGGTTGAACACTGGAAGCATCATTATTAGAAGTAATACAAGGCACTGTGCAGTCATGTTCAAGACCTTGAATGTAACTGTAATTTGCAATGTACTTAATGCCATTAATCAAAAGTAATGGCAAAACTACAACTACTTTTGCACCAACCTAATAACATATGCATCACCTCACATTGTTACTGTGTGTGTGTGTGTGGTGAGAACATTTAAGATCTACTCTCTTATCAAATTTCAAGTATGTAATACAGTATTATCAACTACAGTCACCATGCTATGCATTAATTTTAAGGAGCGCTTTCTGCCATGTGAACTTGTCTGCTGCAATCTCTCCCTGAAGGTGAGCTATATGGAAAGCCAACTGAACAGAAATGTTCTTGCTGAGTGAGGAATTTGAAAAGGAAAGTTGGTTATTTACTTAGGTGTATAACATAACTCTAGCTTTCTCCACATAGCTACATTTGTCATATAGACATAATACTCTGGCCAGTCTGGAGGGCTCCTGCTTAAGAGTATTAGGTGGGCATTCTCGATATTTGCCTCCATGTTTTGTCTTTCTCTAAGCCCCTACTTTTATGAGCTTCCCTATTGATGGACACAATATTTGAAGAAAGGCATATAACTTTCTTTTTTTTTTTTTTTAACATCAAGAACAACCCTTTTATTTATGCCTATTTAGGAAATGATTACAGTTTTAATTAACAGTAGTTTGAAATTCCTCAGCTTTTCTTTTTTTTAATTTTTAAATTATTATTATTATTTTTAAAATTATACTTTAAGTTCTAGGGTACATGTGTACAACGTGCAGGTTTGTTACATATGTATACATGTGCCATGTTGGTGTGCTGCACCCATTAACTTGTCATTTACACTAGGTATTTCTCCTAATGCTATCCCTCCCCCCTGCCCCAACCCCATGACAGGCCCCGGTGTACGATATTCCCCACCCTGTGTCCAGGTGTTCTCATTGTTCAATTCCCACCTATGAGTGAGAACATGCGGTGTTTGGTTTTCTGTCCTTGCGATAGTTTGCTCAGAATAAAGGCATATAACTTTCAATTATTTTACAACCAAGTCTTGTAGGCCTATTCTTTTTAGGATTATTTTTTCAATTGTGTTGTGTAGCTCTCAAAAGGCAGACTTATCTCTCTCCCTTTGTGGTTTTTGGTGCGCTTTTTGATGACATGGTCAAGAATTGATAAAAATAGCTACTTCACGTTACCTGGCTGTTAGTAATTGTTCAATAAATATTAGTTCATTAATTTTATTTTCCCTTGCCATGAATTTATCTTTGGTTATATCCCTGCTGTACCCTCAAAGAAATAAAAGTCAAATTTTGTCTACTATCTCATGATAGTCTTCCTACTGATGTCAGTTACTACTAAAACTGCCCATTTCTCTGCAGCTGCTACTACTCTGTCAGCCTAAGAGAAGAATCTCTGAAATTTTGACAGCATGTGGAAATATTCCCACTGATTATAGGATTATGAAGATGGAGAAGAGTATTTTAAAGGAGTTTTGTAGGAGCTGCAGGAGAGGATTCAGGTATATTTATATTCATAGTATATGTTAATGCTTTGTTCCTGCTCCTTCATTACTTTTATTAAGAAGAGACAAGGAGAGAGACATGGAAATGACTAAGGCACCAAAGGAAAGGCATTTTTTACATTTTGAAGTCACAGGTAAAAACATTTATCATTTTCATATGGAAACATTCTTCCAAGCTGTAACTAATAATGGTCTCTCTTACTATTTCCTCCCACTTCTGCCGTTGCTAAAACACCTTTGCCACCAGCTCCAACACCCAAACCATGCCTTTGGATTTCTTCAGTTTGTAAATGGGAACATCTTCTTTTTAAAGCCTTTGTTGTATTAATTAATAATTAAGAATCCAGGGCCAAGCCCGGTGGCTCACGCCTGTAATCCCAGCACTTTGTGAGACCAAGGTGGGCAAATCACCTGAGGTCGGGAGTTCGAGACCAGCCTGACCAACATGGAGAAACCCCGTATCAATTAAAAATACAAAATTAGACAGGCGTGGTGGCACATGCCTATAATCCCAGCTACTCGGGAGGCTGAGGCAGGAGAATCACTTGAACCCGGGAGGTGGAGGTTGTGGTGAGCCGAGATTGTGCCATTGCATTCCAGCCTGGGTGACAAGAGTGAAACTCTGTCTCAAAAAAACAAAAACAAAAACAAACAAAAAAAATCAGTGGCTGGCATAGAGGCAAGAAACTCTATGAGCAGAAGATAACTATCTTATCAGCAGCAGAGTAAGCCTCCAAAAAGAAGCAAGATCTTTGAAAATGGCTGGGAGAGCTCCCAACTGAGTAGGCTTCAGCCTCCCACTGTCAATACTTAAGGTGCAAATGCCTCAGGCTGGGGGTGGATTACACTAGGCAAGGATACAGAGAACGGAATAATTAGGATGAAATCTGCCCAGTAGGAATTGACCAAACTAGTGATATGTGGCAAACAATGACCTTAGTGGAACCTAAGAAATGAGAATCAGCAGAGGAGCAGCCACTCACACCTACAGAAGTATGAAATTTTTCTTCATGCAAAGCCATTGGAGGATACTCTCTATGATGCATCATAAAATATTTTTGCATTTTAAGTCATGGTACTTTTTTGTGTTTCGAAATACACATAACTCATTTTTTTATTTGATAAAACTTTCTGTTATTAGTACTGGGAATTTGGAAAGATAATATCAACCAATTACACTATCCTGGAAGGAACATTCTGCCAAAGTAGCAACGGGATATGTTTGGAAAACACTGATTTAAAATTATCTAGGTGATTTTATCTAGACCCCATTTTGATTAAAAGAGCACAGTCTTGGTAAAATCACTTAGCAACTCTGAATCTTGAGTCCCTTTCATTAGAATTATGGAACCATACAAGAAAATCCAACTCCAGGATTCTATAACATTTTTCTTCCAGTGAATTTACTGATGAAATAAAAGGGTGTGATGGTAGGTTGGAAGAATGAGAGAGCCATTTTGTTTTCAATCCTGAGAATAAGGTTGGTGGCACTAGTAACCCAAAAATGACTTACTCATTTAAAACTTCACTCATGTTGATCCAATGTTGATCCAGATCATGTTTAATGGATCCCTGAATGTCACAAAAAAGCCAGAGCAGGTTGAATTTGAATCTACTTTTCCTTCAAAGTCAGTAAGAACTGGAATACAGAGTTCTCAAACAGGAATGGATTAATAGAATAATAAATTCACCAGGTAAATGACAAAGTGAAGCACAACTTCCTAAAACAAATATTTTTTAGGACTGAGAATTATTCCAGGATTTATAATCGCCAAACTTGCCCTGAAGAACAGAAATTATGTCTATCCTGTCACCTGAGATGACCCTAATCAAGGGGCATTTTTAGAAGAGTAAAAATCTAAAGTCACAAAGCTTATTGCATGAGAAATTGAAAGAGAAGTGAAGAGAAAAAGGTATAGCAAAAACAGACCTGAGTTTCAACCTTCAGATTTGTGCTATTAGTAATATTCTGCAATGCTAATACAGTGGTTGTTTGTTTGTATTTTTTTACAGAAAGCATTCATCTACCTTATGTTATTTAATCCTCACAACAGTCCTGTAAGTTATGTTCAGCAAGAACTAACTTGTAAAGGAGGAAACTGGCTTTCAGAAATGAAAATGGCTTGTGTAAATGATGGGGAAAGCCACAGTATATAGACAGTATGCCCCTTTGTATCACATTAGCTCCAACTGCCACAGAGGTTTTAGGCTGACTTCTCATCTAGAGCAATGGTTCCCAACATTTTTGGCACCAAGGATTACTTTTGTGGAAGACAATTTTTCTACAGTCTGGGGATGTGGCAGGGGGGATGGTTTGGGGATGATTCAAGTGCATTACATTTGTTGTGTACTTTGTTTCTTTGTTTCTATTATTATTACTATTATTATTATTGTTTCTATTATTATTATATATGTAATATATAATGAAATAATTATACAACTCACCGTAATATAGAATAAATGGAAGCCCTGAGCTTGTTTGCCTGGGGGTAATGGGAGACAGTGAAAGATCATCAAGCATTAGATTTTCATAAGGAACACACAACCTAGATCCCTCACATGCGCAATTCACAATAGGGTTTGCCCTCCTATGAGACTGTAATGCCACCCCTGATCTGACAGGAGGTAGAGCTCAAGTGGTAATGTGAGCAATGGGGAGTGGCTATAAATACAGATGAAGCTTCAGTGGATCACCTGCCACTCACCTCCTGCTGTGCAGCCTGGTTCCTAACAGCCATGGACTGGTACTGGTCCGTGGACCTGGGGTTGGGGTGTAAATGTGTGGTTCTGAACTTTTTTTCAGCAGATAAAAACACATGTAATAGTTGCAAGTGCAGTGTAAAAGGCCTAGAATCCTGTCTGTTGGGCCTTCCTTCCAATCCCAAACATGTTCTTCCCACCTGGGCAACGCTTGAAGCTATTCATTTGATTACATATAAATATAAAATTCTGGATTATAAACTCTGAAATGCTTATTTTATCTCCCTTCCCAACCCTGATGCATTTCTTTTGATTCCAATGGGCAAGAAATCAGACACCTTCCCTTTCTCTTCCCAAAAGGCATTTGTTTACATTAGGGAGATAGGGTTTCTCTTTGTCTTTCTGGAGAGGAGGGGGAGCTGTCCTGCTCCCATGTAACCTTCAGGGTTTCAGTTTTTGAGGTTCCCTTCCCATGGTGGAAAAAAACCCCTTTGCCCATACAGGCCTGTCCCTCTATGGCAATGTGATGAGAAAGGGAAAGAACTGCAAAGCGGAATTGATTGCTTTAAGTAGTAATAATCTGCCTTTGCCTAGAAATGAATACTAAGAATACAGATATTAAAAATGTGTTACAGATATCCTAGATAATGATGCAGATGCAGATATAGATATAAAAAATAGTAATGTATATTGTGATAATACCCTTTAGTCATAGTGTGTGAACATGTGAAATGTTTGGTTATTAAACTTTCCATCATGAGTATTTGAAAGTAGAATAGTGCATAGATAATAGCTCTAAAACCATGATGGTTCTTCAAAGGACTTGATCCACATATACGAGTTTTTGCACTGGAAGCCAAAGCTACTTGGTTGGGTCTATAGAGAGAAGCCCTTACCACCCAAGATAGCCTTGACAATGGGCTTGGGCGGCTCCTCGGCAGGCGGTGGTGGTGGCCGTAGTGGTTCCTCCTGGCCCTGTCAATGTGGGTGCCAGGCCCAGGGAGGATGGTGCCCTAGAACCCGGCCTTACTGGGGTAGGCGTGGGAGGGGACGGGGTGGGGACCGGCCATGTCGGAGGTGACTTGGAGTCTGCTGCAGCACTGGGGCACCAGTTTTAGGAGAGGCACCGACTTCGACTCTTGGGGCCAACTGGTGGAGGTGATAGACGGGTATCAGATATTCACAAGACATCTACAAAAAGAGGCCCAAGCTCAACACAATAATTCTGAATTTACAGAAGAACAAAAGAAAACCATAGACAAAATTGCAACATGCTTGGAATTGCGAAGTGCAACTTTACAGTCCACACAGTCTTAAGAAGAATTTAAACCGGAGGACCCGAAGAAGCTAGAACCAATCCTAAAGAATATTCTTACATATAATAAAGAATTCCCATTTGATGTTCAGCTTGTCCCATTAAGAAAAATTTTGGCACCTGGTGAAAAAGAGAATTTGGAATTTGAAGAAGATGAAGAAGAGGGTGGTGCTGGAGCAGGGTCTCCTGATTCTTTTCCTGCTAGAGTTCCCAGTACTTTATTACTAAGGTTGCCATCGGAATCAGGAATGACATTACTCACTATCAGAATTGAGAAAATTGGTTTGAAAGATGCTGGGCAGTGCATCGATCCCTATATTACAGTTAGTGTAAAGGATCTGAATGGCATAGACTTAACTCCTGTGCAAGATACTCCTGTGGCTTCAAGAAAAGAAGATACATATATTCATTTTAATGTGGACATTGAGCTCTAGAAACATGTTGAAAAATTAATCAAAGGTGCAGCTCTCTTCTTTGAATTCAAACACTACAAGCCTAAAAAAAGGTTTACCAGCACCAAGTGTTTTGCTTTCAGGGAGATGGATGAAATTAAACCTGAGTCAATTGTAATAGAACTATACAAGAAACCCGCTGACTTTAAAAGAAACAAATTGCAATCATTAACCAAGAAACTACTTTATCTTCATCTACATCAAACTTTGCACAAGGAATGATCCTGACATGATGAACCTGGAACTTCTGTGAATTTTACCACTCAGTAGAAACCATCATAGCTCTGTGTAGCATATTCAACCTTTAACAGGCAGGAAGCAAGCCATACCCAGACCAGTAGGCCGGAGGGAGTCCAGTGCAAAGCTGTACCACAGAATTCAAAGTCCAGCACATCACTGATGTATAGGACTCCTTTGGATACAGGTTTATTGTAGATTTTGAAACATGTTTTTACTTTTCTATTAATTGTGCAATTAATAGTCTATTTTCTAATTTACCACTACTCCTACCCTGCTTCCTGGAGCAATACTGTTGTGGGTAGGACGTGCTCATCTTCACACTTAATACAGCAATAAACATGTGCTAGAGTTTACACATCTGTTCACTTTTGCTCCAATATGCTCTTCTGACTTAACTTCAAGCTTTGGGTTGATGTGGTTAAGGTTGTGTCAAACTGCTTTGAGAGGAATTGGACCAGTTCGGAGGCCTAAGAAGGTCTCTTTGGATGTTTATAGGCAGCTCCTCTGAAGTGGCCTAAATTCACCCTGATGTGATAGTTTTTCTGCTTAGAAAGTGTGCCTTGGTCAGATCAGTATCCCATATGGGAGTGTTCCCTAGGTTGTAGCTGTGATTGTTTCCAGATGACCAGATCGTTTTTCTGAAAATGAGCATATTTAATCATGTTGATTAGCTGTTCTTCTACATCACATTGTTACTCTTTCTGACGATGATTCTAGGGTTAACATTGGAACCATCTCAAAATAATTACAAAGTTTTAGATGGGTTTACAATGTCTAAACAATGTAATCTAAAAATAACTGAGTCAGATGCTAACGAGATACTGCAGGCATAACTGCTGTTTTTCTGACAACTGATTGTGAAACCTCAAAACCTGCATACCTCTTCTTACAATGAGGTGTATGCAAAATCTGGAAAGATACTCTTTTTTTATATAGGTAGATAGGATCACCATTTATTTCCTATTTAGATACACTGACCTTCCATCCATATGAAAATATGCAGGTAGCTTACTATAATTTGACTATTTACTTTTGACTTGATGGGGCATAAATAAAACTTTCATAGTACGCATGAGATGGATATTTGATACACAAAACATTTGTGGTGGGCTTTCTGTGGGTTAGATGTAAAGCCCACATATTTTAATATTCACTACTTTAAATGAGCAATGCATGAGGGGAATGCAGTGTCAGTACCTGGCCTATTTTTAAACTAGTATAATCTCCCTAGTCATACCATTCAATATGTTTGCTTTTTAAAATAAGTAACCACAATTAAGTAGTTTTAGCCCTTGCACTCAAGAGATCTAGTCTTTACTTTCAGTTGTCTGTTAGGTCCATTCTGTTTACTAGACAGATGTTAATAAAAACTATGCCAGCCTGAACGAATTCTCAGCCAAATTTAGTCTTGTCTCTCATCTCGATTGCATTAATTCCAAATTCTAAAATGATTCAATCCACAATAGCTCTAGGGGATGCAGAATTTGCCTTACTTTGTTCTTCACTCAGTTCCTAAGACTGCGAGTTGTCAAATCCCTAGACTGTAAGTTCTTCAAGGAGCAAGAGGTGCATTTTCTCCATGTCATGTAATTTTTCTGAGGTTCTTGGCAGCATTCTGTACCCTGTGGAGTACTCAGTACCTTTTGTTTGATGTTGCTGACAAGACCTAAAAAACAATCCCTTAAAAAAAAACCCATTGAAAGGGAGCAAAACTGATATATTATTTTTTCTCTTTTCTCATAAACCATAAGATATGTATATCAAAGTGATAATTTATATGAAGCATCTGCTATCCTTCACATAAGTATGGTTTATATGAACTGCAAATACCTTTCATCAACATTAAAGAAGCTTAGGCCGGGCACGGTGGCTCAAGCCTGTAATCCCAGCACTTTGGGAGGCCGGATCACGAGGTCAGGAGATCGAGACCATCCTGGCTAACATGGTGAAAACCCGTCTCTACTAAAAAATACAAAAAAAAAAAAACTAGCCGGGCGAGGTGGCGGGCGCCTGTAGTCCCAGCTACTTGGGAGGCTGAGGCAGGAGAATGGCGTGAACCTGGGAGGCGGAGCTTGCAGTGAGCTGAGATCCGGCCACTGCACTCCAGCCTGGGCGACAGAGCGAGCCTCCATCCCCCCACAAAAAAAAAAAAAAAAAAAAAAAAAAGAAGCTTAAATTGGAAAAAAAAAAAAAAGGAAAAATACTTAGGTTATCTACGATATTAAAATTGCCAATCATGTTTAGGCATGGGCCACTAAATTCTAAATTTTTCTTTTGCTTCTAATAAATATGGGCAGTGTCTACAAGCGTTATTGTTCCATCCTGACTTTTTGCACAAAGTCTTGACTTGTCTACTAAGGTATCAGGATATTCAAGATTTTTCTGGACAACACATTAAACTTCAGAGATCACAAGCTTGGTTAACACTGGCTTGGTATTTTATAGACCAACCAAAATTTAAAGTGCATCAACTCTTCCTATAAACAGTACCAAGTGCATGTGATGATAACACTGGAAACACACACGCACTTCCTGATGATGGGATGTTGGGTTTCGTCTCTTGTGAATGACCTGCTCATGAACAGCTTTGAGGAAAAACATGAAAACATTTTGAATATTATGAAGAAACACTAGGAAGACAATATAAAATCTTTATAAGATTTTTTTTTCTTAATTTGAAGGCAGCAGTTAGTAGAAAAAGAACACTTTAAGAACATTACCAAATAAATTGATAATTACAGAAAAGTACATTATGGTCTATACTTCAGCAAGCCTCTCAAACCAAAAATCTGTTGAATAAAAATTATTGAAGATTTTGATTTGAAATTAATGTGATTTGAGATGTTCCATGCTAGTCAATATTTTTAAAAACTGAAATTATCTTGAGTTGAATTTAATTTTCCTTTGAAATTAAGTCATTAAGCTACATATACTTTTATTAGTGACAGCTCATAAAGAATTTCATTCTTCTCATTCCAGAATGCATTTTATACATTGATTAAATTTAGTATACTTTTATTTTATTGTTTTGTTTAAATATAAAATATATTTAAATTATTTTGGTTTTCATTGTGTTTATTTTTACTGTTACTTTCCATTTATAATTGCTAATAATGGTTTCCCATTTATGATAGGGATATGTCAGTTTTTTCAAAGTATAATTAAATTAAATTTTGAAATGATTGCAATGTGTCCGTGATTATGTTACCTGGCAGATTCTGTGGGCATTTAAATTTGGAACTCCTGATTTAAAGCATATGAAAGGAAAAGAAAAGTAATATTTCAGCACAAATAGACTATTCCTTTTGCTGCGCCTTTAGCCTGGAATTCCCTTTATATTTGGCATAACTCAGTTCTGTCTTCAAGGACTATTTTAAGTAGAAATCTTTTTTTTTTTTTTTTTCTGAAGATACTTCCCCCAGGCACTAGAGAAAGAATTAATTATCTATCCAATAATGCTTGGTTCTTTTCACCAATCTGGTACTTATCTCATAGTTTAGTTGTGTTTGAGGATGGCTGCTACTTGCGCTGGGAGCCTTTTGGTACAGGGACTACCTTTCTTATGTACCTTTTTATCACCAGGGTATAATAGATGTTTAATAAGCCTTTGTTAATTTTGAAACCGTTAATGCATTTTTTTTAAGCATTTGTAGTTTTACCTATGGCAAAAATACTGTTGGACAATGTTAGACACATATTTGAAATACATTAATCTTTGTAAGTCACACAAGTACAAATTAATTTAAAGAGAAGAAATCAGTTTTATTCAAGCCACTTCATGGCCCTCAAGACAATTTCAGGATCATTCTCACAAACCCCTCTAGGTTGTATATTCTTTTTTTCTTACACCACATACTCTTTATGATTATTGTCCTTTATACTATTTTTGTTTTTTCTTTTCCTTCCCCGAGTCCTGCCAGTTGAGCATTGAGAAGAGCAGCTCTCTGTTGGCATTCAGAGCTACCACTTGCTGAGCCCTAATTTAAACACTGCTTTGTTCTAAAATGGCTAACATAGCTCCCATTAGAATTAGACATTGAAGAGACTATTACCAAAAAATAGTACTGGTACTTATCTCTGTATGATATTTTCCTATAGTTTCATCTCTCTAGAAATATGGCCTAATGATCTGTAATTGATTGCAGTGTGTAGTGCTCACTTAGGCAAAATGTATGACTTTGAGTCCGATTTTGAAAAATCATGTTCCTTTTTGACATTTTATTATAACTAGCCCAAACAATTAACTTTCTGCAAAAACATCTCTGACGATAGATACAAACGCCATACGTAAGTAGTTCTAATGTTTGAAAGCTATTGGAAGGCATGTTGTTGTATGAAAAGAAGTGTTTCTTTTCACTTTCTTCTCAGTAATTTGAACACTAAGCAAGCAGTTTGTCAACATTTAGACAGACCAGTGGAGCTATCAGTAGTCACTGTGGGAGCGCTTCACAAAAATTAGATTTGGCAATAATTAGGCAGTTGTATGGGATGAGGCTGGGGCAAAGTCGGAGGATAAGCAATAGTCCCCTGGCTAGAAATTAGAGATGTGTACTTGCTTAGGATTTGGGGAGGGGAATAAGACTGAAAGAAATTCTACATTTTAAACTTTAATGTCATTTAAAATACCCTTTTAAATCATGCTGGACTCCTGGATACTATAAAAATATATTACACCTTTTCATTATTCTAAGATCAAGTTCATTATAAATCCTTTGTATTGCTTCAGTAAAAACTTAGGATCTTCAAATATTTTGTCAATAATAGTATGTGCAAGTCCTATATTTTCCCTTTTCAAACATTTCCATCAATTGCTTCATTTCTAAAATTTTTTTATTTTATATGACCTAAGTTATTAAGACAAAAGGAGGTATTTAAAAATAAAACAGAATGTATGTAACTTATTTGGATTTCCCTCAACATTTAAAAAAAAAAAAGGTTCTATAGCTACCTGAATACTGTGCTCAGTTCAGTTTTTTTTTTAAGGTGGATACATGGTCTTCAGAGCTTTTATATATTAAATTAGAGTTACACTAAATTAAAAGTTTTAAATAACCTATAAATTATTACTTCAATTGCAATCTATCAAGGAGTGTGAAAGCAAAGCTTAAGCTAACTCCCAACCCCCACGATACTTCTTAGGTTCTAGAAAGTTTAAATGATTCAGATAGAATTCTTTCTTAACTAGTATTCTAAAATAAAAAAAAAATGGCGTTACTGGCAAGCAAGATTATTAAGAATGTCATTGAAATTAATTAGCTGTTGATCAGAAGATATGCGAACAGAGAATAGTGGAATGTTCTTCCATTGTTCTTCTCTTCCCAATGGAAGAGAAGAAAAGGTGGAATTGGAAGGTGAAATGTTACATAGTAGGACAACCAGCTTCAGAGAAAGCAAAGTTCATATCTTGATTTTGAATTTGGGGGTTACTTTAGACCTCATTCCAAATAAGAGTAAGTTATATAAATAAAGCCACCTCTCCACTTCATCTGTAAATCTGTAATGTGAGGAAATTGGGCTATACTATACTTGTGAGCCTCCCACCAAAATACCCCATTATTAATGAATTTTCTTTCACATTTATCCATATCATGAAGCTTTCATATTGGCCCTGAAGTTCAGAGCTATTATAGCTTTTATGTTGAAATCTGCCAAAATAATTTAAAAACATGCTTTAGTCTTAAGTTTATTGAAATGTGTGTAAGTTACAATGATAGAAGAATTAAAGAATTTAAAGAAGATTTCAGCTCTGGGGACAGGAGAAGTGTCCCGTTAACAGACCTAGCAGGTTCCTGTTTTTAAGAAAGAAGTCCAGTTATTGGGAGAAATTGGTCAGACCCATGTTAGCAGGAAGGCTAATGCAATCATGAGCCACTGTGACCCTCCTCTAGGACTCAGAGGCCTTGATTGTCCCAGAGTCCGTGGCTGGGTTGAAGTCAGGGAGAATCAAGTGGCCTGCACTTAGTTTAGAGTGTCCCTGCAGCAAAAAAGAGTCAGGAAGATTTTCACTTGTACTCTGTGTTCTATCAAAGTCAGGAGTTAGCTGACTACATTTGAAAATACATTTTGGGGAAAATTTTACCCTTGCCAAAAATACTAACTGGAAAAGGAAATCTACTTTTCATATGTCTAAACAGATGTCAAAGGTGCCATGAATCATATTAGCATAATTACACTTTTCCAAAATTCCAAGGCATTAGTCTCCCATAGAAATACAACGATGAAAATAGATGCTTGAGCAACAAATATAAATGGAATAAGCAAATCTTACCTGTCAATTTTCATTATCAAAGGTATATTTTTATTAAGTTGGTAAACTGTTTTGCATTTATTAATGTAGAATAAATTGGAACTAGCAATGTTAAAAGCAAAAAGTATGTATTTAACTATCCTATATCTTTATTTTCTAAATGTACAATGGCCTGAATTTTTTGGGAAAAAGAGGTACCATTTTCCCCCTCGATAAGTTAGCCATGATACACACACACACAAATGAGTATTATTAAGCTAATCAGAATCTATAAGACTTTCAAATATAAAATATTATAATTTTACCAATTATTTTAAATTTTAATAATTACACAGAATATTTTTAAAGTTTTTCTTAGAGGTTGTGTCTCATTAAGAAATGTGCAAGCAGAGTAAATGTGAGATCAGTCATGTACAGCAATGCTAAAATAAATGTAAGATTTTTGAATGGATGACTGACTAATAACCACAAAACAATTTCTAATATGCTTATCCACTAAAAAGGAACCAAGTAGTCTTAAAGAAACAGCCGATCCAAAGCTGGGCAGAAAAAGTACAAGATTAACCTTGGCCAACTTGGGCCAAGAAATAAGGAAATTCTCAGGAATGATGAGGACCTCTGAAAAGGATGCAGAAGACAGTTTGGAGAGAGTTTAACTGGCCAAATTAAGCCAATTTGAGAAGCAAATTAAATAAGAACATAAAGGAATCAGAACTCATCACATAAAATAAAAACCCATGAATCCATACTGATATAAATAATAAAGAAAAAATGCTTTCTCTTAGAGCTCTACTAATAAATATAGAAAGAATGATAAAATTAGAATTACCCAAATTAACAAATTGCCATTGGGCAATTTTCATAGTAATAATTGATTCAGATGAGAACCACCAATGGGTGAAAGTTTAATGAGAACAGAATATTGTATATTACTGTCTGGGCACAGTGGTTCACTTATGTAATCCCAGCACTTTGGGAGGCCTAGACGCACAGATCACCTGAGGTCAGGAGTTTGAGACCAACCTGGCTAACATGGTGAAACCCCATCTCTACTAAAAATACAAAAAATTAGCCAGGCATGGTGGTGGGTGCCTGAATCCCAGCTACGTGGGAGGCTGAGGCAGGAGAATCGCTTGAACCCAGGAGGTGGAGGTTGCAGTGAGCCAAGGCCGTACCCCTGCACTCCAGCCTGGGTGACAAGAGCAAGACTATTTATCTCAAAAACAAAAACAAAAAAACGAATATTGTGTATTACTGAGAGTATGCATGTAAATATGACATAATACTAATAACTGAGGCATTTGGGTAAAGGGCATGCAGATTTCTATGTACTCTCCTAACTATTTTTGGATATGTAACAGTGTATCAAAATTTTACTTATCCAAAAATCTTCCACGTCAGACCCATACAGCCTCCTATAGAGTATTTTTATTTATTAACTATGTTTTATTCTTAAACCTATTATTTTATTCAGGATTTATATAGACTTCCTATTTAATTCAGGATTAAATAGACTGGGTATATTTGAAATACAAGGGGAAACATATTTTTAAACAGTTCCAAATATTGGGTAAAGATGAAAAATAATAAATACAGTTAAATGCTGTATTTTAGTCAATGAAGTTTTAGTCAATGAAGACTTCACATAATCAACTTTGCATAATGAAGGTTTAGTCAATGATAGACTGCATATACAACACTAGTCCCATAAGATTAGAATACCATATTTTTAATGTACCTTTTCTATGTTTTGATATGTTTAGATGTACAAATACTTCCCATGGTGTGACAGTTGCCTACAGTATTCAGTACAGCAGCATGCTGTGCAGGTTTATAGCCTCCAAACAATAGGCTACCAGGTAGCCTAGGTGTATAGTACATCTGAGTTTGTGTAAATACGCCCTATGATGGTGACACAATGACAAAAATCACCTAACGATGCATGTTTCAGAAAGTATCATCCTCGTTAAGTGACACGTGACTGTTCCAGAATTTATTTTTCCAAATATTCAACAGTCATTTATTGCAAGTTTACTGTGTGACAGATGCAACTCTACACTTTGGGTTTAAAATGAGATTTGTCAGGAAGAATTGTCCAAATGATATGAACTTGTGAAGGCAGAAGGGTACTGCACACTTTCATGCATGGAGAAAGAACCATTCCCTTCTTTGACACATACCTGTGTGCTCTATCAATATAAATTACCAGTTTTTTGTTGACCATGTTTAGTGGGCAAAGCCTATGCTTGAGCTCTGAGTGAGAAGGAAATACAAAATAACATTTAAGCCCTATCTTCCAGAAACTCAAATTCAGGGAGAAGATATAAGGAAGGGGAAAAAATAACTAACGATAAAAGAAGATATTTTGGAATGGAGACCAAAAAAGAATATGGAAACATAAGAAATAGATGAATCCTTGCCAACAGATATGTTTTTTTAAAAAATGCTCAGTCAGGTGCAGTGGCTCACGCCTGTAATCCCAACACTTTGGGAGGCTGAGGCAGGCAGATCACCTGAGGTCGGGAGTTCGAGACCAGCCTGACGAACGTAGAGAAACCCCACCTCTACGAAAAATACAAAATTAGCCAGGCGTGGTGGTGCATGCCTGCAATCCCAGCTACAGGGAGGCTGAGGCAGGAGAATCACTAGAACCCGGGAGGTGGAGGTTGCAGTGAGCTGAGATTGCACCATTGCACTCTAGCCTGGGCAACAAGAGCAAAACTCCATCTCAAAAAAAAAAAAAAGAAAAGAAAAGAAAATGCTCAATATCACTAATCATTAGGGAAATGCAAATCAGAACCACAATGACATATCATCTCACACTTGTTAGACTGGCTATTATTTGGACAAGAGATAGCAAGTGCTGGTGAGAGGTAGTGCCAGGTCTATTCATGTGGAGGTGAGACAGCTGCAAAAGAGGCATGAGCAGGAATGATTATTCCAAACTGCTAAGGAGTCAGGTGTGTGGAGAAGAGGCAACTCTTGAACACAGCTAGTGAGAATGTAAACTAGTGCGGCCATTACCGAAAACAGTACGGAGGTTCCTTAAAAAACTAAGAAAACAATTAACATATGATTCAGCAACCTCATGTCTGGATATATATCCAAAGGAAAAGAAATTAGTATTTCAGAGACATAGCTGTGCTTTCATATTCATTGCAGCATTGGTCACAAGCCAAGATACAAAAGCAATGTATAAATACTTTCTGAGAAATGCCTCGTACGTGATTTTGTCGTTGTGCGAACATCATAGAGTGTGCTTACATAAATTGAGATGGTATGGCCTACTACACACCTAGGCTGCATGGTATAGCCTGTTGTTCCTAGGCTATAAACCTGCACAGCATGTCACTGTACTGAATACTGTAGGCTACCGTCATCCAATGGGAAGTATTTGTGTATCTCAACATATCAAAACAGAGAAAAGATACCACAAAAATATAATATTCTAATCTTATGGAATCAGCATGAGTTCTAGAAATCTAATGTACAGCATGGTGACTATAGTTAATAAAACTTTATTGTATACCCTCAAAATTTGCTAAGAGCATAGATCTTAAATGTTCTCGCCTCACATACACAAATAACTATGTGAGATGATGGACATGTTAATTAATTTAATTGCTGTAATCACCACACATCGTTTGTTTTATTTTCCCCCAACTCCAAGTTTAGAATCACCAGATGAAATTTTGAGACCACGACAACTGAGGCTTGGTGATCATTCTCTTAATAAAAAGTAAATTTTATTAGACATGAACTTGGAACGTATCTGGAACTCAAAATAATTATTGCACCAGAGTTAAGGAAATTACATTTTCGTTTGTTTTATGTGAACACATGCATTTCTAATCTGTATTAATATAATATTAACTGCAACGACAACATATCATAAGATTATTTTTTGCCTTGCTTACGAAAATGTAAAATGATTTCTGATTTTGGTAGTTATTCACAATCTTTTATAAGTGACTTTTATTGTATGAAACTTTAAAATATCTAAACATAGACGATGTGATACAGTAAGTTTTCATTTAGATGCAGAGTAGTTAGCATTTCAAAACCTCGAATTAGAAGCTCACATTCCAGAGATGGTTACAATGAGTGTTTAAGCCCTCTTTCTCTCAAGTATTAAAGGGTTTGTTATTTAACATAAGGAAGTAAGACTTCTTTTTTTTTTTTGAGACGGAGTTTCGCTCTTGTTGCCCAGGCTGGAGTGCAATGGCACGATCTCGGCTCACTGCAACCTCCGCCTCCCGGGTTCAAGCGATTCTCCTGCCTCAGCCTTCTGAGTAGCTGGGATTACAGGCATGTGCTACCACAACTGGCTAATTTTGTATTTTTTAGCAGCGATGGGGTTTCTCCATATTGGTCAGGCTGGTCTCAAACTCCCGACCTCAGGTGATCTGCCCGCCTCGGCCTCTCCAAAGTGCTGGGATTACAGGTGGGAGGCACCAAGGACGTGAGACTTTTTTATCCATGATAAAGTAAGTGGTATTTAAGATGTGAGTCAATTAGAAATGTTACATAGGTGCCTTAATTTTTATAAGAAGAAAAGAGAAGTATGGAGGTAGGCAGGTAGGCTAACAGTCAGTACCCTTCAGAGTTATTTTTTAGACCTAAAGATTAAGTCTTTTGCATAGCCATTTTCAAAAAATTATGTTGCCTGCTCTGGCTTAAGTTTGGCTAAATGATGCTGCTGGCATATTGTAACAACTATCTTAAATGAATGCCCAGAATGACAGTAAGCTGGGACTTCAATGAGATTAAAAGTTCTGTGACATTTTTTGTCTGTTTGGTAATAAATGTTTATATATGTGATATAATATGTAAACCTGAGATAACAGGTGTTGTTATATCTCACCTGTAAGCAAGGTTAGTGGCAACTGTGGCCCACAATGACCATTAACTGATGGAGGTTACCAATATGTATAAACCTGCACAGGATGTCACTGTACTGAATACTGTAGGTTATTGTCATTGAATAATTCTGAATGAAAGCTGCTAGTGAGAAAGAGAGACTCATACTCATGAGACAATGAACAGACAATTGCACAGGCACACACCTAGTTTTTAGAGTATGGGGGGCCTTTTATCCCTTCTATGCATGTGTATGTGATACATGTCGATCAAAATGTTTAGTTTAGATACACTGAATAATTTTATGTGAGATAAGGTCTTATGTTGAATTATCCTATCATAAACATAAATAATTATAAAGTTTATGCTTAATTGGTTTCCACTTTTTATGGCAAAACCAGTGGAGTGAATGTATTGCAGTCCCTATCATACTGTATCTTTCATAGTTGGTGGATATTATGAAAATTAAACATGTTTAGAAGTTTGAATATCAGAAGTTTTAGAAAATTGAAACATTTTAAGGTCTTCCTTTTGGAATAGTGTGGCTTTTTGTTTTTTTTTTAAGGGAAGTTCATAAATTTTGCTTTTAATCTACAGTAGAATTTAAAGAAAGAGGCCAGGCAGTGGCTCACACCTATAATCCCTGAACTTTGGGAGGCCAGGGCAGGTGGGTAACCTGAGGTCAGGAGTTAGAGATCAACCTGGTCAACATGATGAAACCCTGTCTCTACTAAAAATACAAAAAAATAGCTGGGTGTGATGGCAGGCACCCGTAATCCCAGCTACTCGGGAGGCTGAGGCAGGAGAATGGCGTAAACCCGGGAGGCGGAGCTTGCAGTGAGCTGAGATCCGGCCACTGCACTCCAGCCTGGGCCACAGAGCGAGACTCCGTCTCAAAAAAAAAAAAAAAAAAAAAAAAAAAAAGATAAACATTAAATGATAAAGCACATTGTAACTACTAAGGTCTATTAAAAGTCATTGTACAAACTTGCCACTTTCATTCCCTCCAGGTTTTTTCAGGCTTAGTAGAAAATAGTCTTAATTCAATCAAGAATGATAAAGATGTCAAAACACTGTACCAATTTAGATGTGGATTTACTTAGGTTTCACAAATGTTTTGAAGATGCTGATTTATTTCTATATGTTGAAATATTTAAGGTCTAAAATTATGTTCAGTTTTTAGAAGAAACTTTGTGCATGATAAACTCTGAAATCTTGTCCACACAGAGAAAGGCTCTGGTTTTGAAAACTGATTAAAATATACACATCAAACTAGATAACTCAAATAACAATAATTTTGTATTTTTGAAATGTTACTGCATTCTTGGCATAAAATGAAACAGGTCCCAAGCATAAATGATCAAACACATTGATTCGATTGAGACCAATATTACTCCTGAACATTTCTCTGTATTAGATAGGAAGAACCAGTGTTGACTACCCGCTCCTCAAAAGGCGCCGTGCTAGCTGTCACGGAATACAGCAACCCTATCCTGCTGTGCATTTCGGGGAGCTAAGTGATGACCTTAGCCCAAGTAGTATTCTCCCTAGTGCCCGGATACTGATGCACCAGGTCAAATCATTTCACTCCACTTGTTCATTTCGTTACTTTAAAAAAACAAAAAAAAGAAAAAGTAGTACATTAATGCAGGACTTAATTTCCTAAAAAAGCTACAAGTTCTGAAATTAGTCCAAGAACAAAATTTTCCTAATATTATGAAAGGTCATTTTTTGATATACTGTTAGGAAGATGCCATGGAAGGATTGGAGATTTATTTGATGCTTTAGTAAAAAAATTATTTCAAAGAGACTTTGTTGATTTTTTTTTTCTTTTAAATAGGATACTCAGTATATTGGAATAGATAGATTTGGCCAAACCAAGGTGATGTCTTAAGTTGGAGACTATCTAAAATTTTGGTAGGAATTAAGTCATTTCTTTCTTTTAAGGTACACGGCAGGCATTGCTTAATGACAGGGATACATTCTAAGAAATGCATGGTTAGACGATTTTGTCACTGTAGAAACATCATAGGTTGTACTTTCACAAATGGTATAGAGCTTATTGGTTCTAGGCTACAAACCTGTACAGCATGTTACTGTACTGAATCCTGTAGGCTATTGTAACACTATGGTAAGTTTTTGTGTATCTAAATGTAGAAAAGGTAAAGTAAAAAGTAAAAATACAATAATATAATCTTATAGGACCCTCATCATTTATGCAGTCTGTCTCTGATCAAAATGTCCCTCTGTGATGCGTGACTGTAAATAAAGTCAAATATCTAAGCTAAAGGCTATACAGTTACATTTTTATAATACAATGGATTAAAATGAATAAAGTAATGAATAACCACTGTGATTTCCTAAGATCATAAAAATACAACTTTTTGAGTAAAATTTTAGTTTCTTGGGAAGCAACTGGATTATAACTAGAAAATAGAAACTACTGATAATCTCAGCATTCTTACCATATTTTTACTTTTCTAGTAAATTGACTAGTGTAAATTATAATGGAATTCTTTTTCTTTTCTTTTTTTTTTTTTTTTTTTTTTTTTTGTGATTTGAAGTCTTGCTTTGTCACCCAGGCTGGAGTGCAGTGGCATGATCTTGGCTCACTGTACCCTCCACCTCCCAGGTTCACGGGATTCTCCTGCCTCAGCCTCCCAAGTAGCTGGGATTACAGATGTGCACCACCACGCCCAGCTAATTTTTGCTTTTTTAGCATTTCACCATGTTGGCCAGGCTGGTCTTGAATTCCTGACCTCGTGATCCACCTACCTTGGCCTCCAGAACTCTTTTTTTAAACTTTTAAGTACAGGAGTGCAAGTGCAGGCTGGTTACATAGGTAAACTTGTGTCATGGGGGGTTGTTGTACCAATTATTTCATCACCCAGATATTAAGCCTAGTACCCATTAGTTTTTTTCCTGATCCTCACCCTCCTCCCATCCTTCACCCTCTGAAAGTCCTCCGTGTATGTTGCTCCCCTTTATGTGTCCGTGTATTTTTATCACATAATGAAAATCTTGATGGTAACCATGATTCCTGTTAAGGTATCATATGCTGAAAATATATAGTTACATAGTCAGAGGAAGAAGTATAAGTTGGGGAATCTTTTTTTTTTCACCTCACTAAAGAATATTCATTTATTTATAATTATTGCTAAGTAAACTTCTCTTTTAAACAGGAACATAAAAACACGGTAGGGCTTTGCAGAAGTGAAATCTCTGAACAGTTGATTTGTATACATGTCAAAATAAGTTAGAACGGAATTTGTCCAGGAGTTTCCAAGTCACCCGAGAGGCTGTGCACCTCTTTTGAGAAGGTTAAGGAGGGGTGCAGACAGACAGGAGCCTTGCTGAGACCACCCCCCAGCTCAAACTATGAGTTGTACTGTTTCCTCCTCCTAGCTTTGCCCACTAGGCCCAAGGCACGGGGCAGGGGTTGTTCAAGTATAGAACCGCACAGAGGGCCAGTGACGGTGGCAGGGCTGGGGGAGGGAAAGGAGAGCCCCACCGCGAGGGCGAGACCTTCTCCAAGACCAAGGCCACTGCAATGGCAGGCGGGAGGAGGAGGAAGTTTTGCTACCAGGGGAGAAAGACGTTGTGGGAAGAGGTAGTTGCAAGGGATGATGCCTTCTGCTCAGCAGGAGAAAATGTCTTGTGCAGTGGCCGGGTCACTGACACCTACCTGAGGATCATCATGGCGGGCACCTGGGAGGCCATGGGGCCTTGGGATCTGGGAGCCACACTTGGACCACCTTGTCCACCCCTCAGTCCTGATCACAGGCACCATGAGGCCTGACTTGGTCCTTCACTTAAGGATTCAGCCTTGGGGATGACTGCACTGCAGATCAGTTCTTCCCACCCCAGGCTGTTCCCTTCTCCGGGCTTCTGGGCTGAAACTAGTGGTTTCATCTGTGCCTTTGGGGATGGCCCCCGTCTGCCCCTCCCCACTGAAGCCTCAGGAGGCAAGTGGGTGGGGGTCTTGGTGCCCTAGAGTTCCTGAATGTGCTATTTCACTGCCCTGGGCCTGTTGTCTCTGGTTCCAAGGGCAGGAGCTGGCATGGGAACAGAGGGGAAGAGTGCACGCGAGCAAGGGAGCAAGCTGTTGGCTAAGCAGTCAGCAGCTCTGGTGGCCGCAGATAGGACATGGGACGGAGCAAGTCAGTGACTCCAGGGGCCAGGCAGGGGTGGAAGGTTTCCCAGCTCTGCTTTCTCCTGCCTCCCACCCCAGCCTTCTGAGGCTGTTGCCAGTGGCTCCCCCTCCAGGGCCAGGGTGACTGTCACCATGGAGACCCAGTCCTGCCCAGCCAGGCTGCTCATGGTGGGTGGGTAGGAAGCACACACAGCACACAAGGAAGCTTACGCTTGGAGAAAGAAAATGCATCTCCATCAGAAAAGGTCATAGGTGACACAGAGTTGGAAAGAAAAAAATAATAAGTTACCTTCAGAAGACCCCGTTTGCTCAAAAAAACCTTGTTTTCCCTCTGTGGCTTCACTTTCCTTTTTTAAATATATTGCTCTTTCCAGGGAGCTGCTGACTCGTGACTGTCCCCATTGCAAGGTAGACACTGAGGAACAAGAAATGACTGCAGTCCCCCTCCCCCACAGGTGGTCCTGGGCCTCCCCCAAGGACAGCCCTTCTTGGTCCCCTATGGTGCCCTCACTCTGCCCTGCCCTGCCCCTGCTTCTGGTTTTGTTAGTGTGTGCCTGATGCAGGGCTGTCCTGGCTTTGTTCCTGGTGGGGGCCCCCTGGTGTGGAGCTCCAGCTAGGGCCAAAGTGGATGACGTGTTGCAATCCACTTTAGGGACACCCAGACAGAAGTTGGGGAATCTTTAAAAACAAATCAACTTAATTGTACCTGGCCTATAATTAAAGGTCAAAAATGAACCAAGTTTATTATTTATGCATGGTGATTATATTTTATTTAAAAATAATTTTAAAATTACAAATGTATTATTTGTTTCTTATATCATTTTTCTCTATATATATTTTTGTATAAAAAGACAAACTTTCAAACATATGAATAACAACCACAACAAAATTCTGCCAATCATTTAATTCTTTACTTTGAAGAGTTTTTAAAAATAGAGGCAAGTGGCCAGGCATGTGTAAGCGATCAGTCAGGGTGGTGGGAGAAATTATAAGAAAAAGATGCAAACCTTCTTGGAAGGCTGGGAGGTTTTGCAAAAGCCTCGAAAGAGAATTTGGCTGAAGGCAGCTGAATTCTCTCAGGATAGATAACAAGGAAGTATAAGGGAATTGATCTAGATAAGTTAGTTTGCTTAGGCCATGGAACCTGGCCTTTAATCATTATGCACAGGACTACTCTCTTAGAGTGGGGGAAGGGTGCGAACATGTTAGTTACCCACAAGTTGCATTAACTCAAAGCCTTTGCCATTAAATCTGTACTAAATAAATGCCCACAGTGCTGGCTTGTTGGGGCTGTGGCTGCTGTGACTCTTTACAGCACCCTCCTCAGTGTCTGTGAGCAACCTGGTCCCCTAGCTGTAGGCCCAGGCAAAAAACCTGTGTTTGTGTACATGTTTTCATCCAGCACTTGGCCAGGGTCTGTGGGGCAGACCTGGCAGGTGATGCCCTGTGTGAGGGATGCTGCAGTGGATTGCAATGGAACCCTTGAAAACAAAGGTGAAGGGACTGTGCAGTCAGTAAGTCATTGGTGCCTGCTTGGGATTTCCAAGTTCGAGGGAATTGTTCAGGCTAGGGTTTCATCAAGGGACAACAGTTACCAGCTCAACAGATAAAAGTATTAAAACAACTGCTTAAAGCTAGTGGAGCCTTGGTTTTGCAGGCTCAATTAAGTGACCTAATGCAAACTTGTTTCCCATAATCCATGGTTCCCAGAAGACGGCATGCTAGACATGGAGCTCTGGGAACAAGTAGGGAGAAATCTTAAACAACATCATGCACAACGGCAATGGGTCCCAGTAACATCTCTAACATTATGGGCTTTAGTTAGGGCTGCTTTGGTCCTGCTCTACATGTAAGAACCTAAAATGGGAAGGGAGGAAAAACCATCACCTACCTTAGTGCCTCCTCCTTCTCCCTCAGCCCAGCCATTACCAGGTAAAAATAGCAAAGAGGAAACAAAGGTTTTGCCTGAGCTCCCTCCTCCAATAAATTGGAAAAAAGGTGAGAGATACACTATAGCTATGGGGCCCTGTCTTAGGCAAGCAGCATTAGAAGGGGAGCTCTTAGCCTGCCTGGTAATGCAGGATCACAAGGCAATCAGGTATATGAACCCATTTCTTTTGACACTTATAAAGAGATAAGAAAAAGCATTAGAAAAAATGGAGCTGCTAGCCCATTTACAAGAGGGTTGAAGTCATTCTGCAGACCTCTTGCGAATAATGGCCACTGTTATTATCCCTCCCCTAACCTTGAGATGGCTCTCTCAAGATGCAATTTGGGTAGAACAGTAGCCTTTAAAGGGAGAGAAATTACAACGAGGCCATGAATTAGTTGAGGAGCAATTAAAAGCCAACCATATAGAACCATCAAACAGCCCTTGGAATTTGCTCATTTTCATCATTCCCAAAAGGTCTGACAAGTGGAGACTTTTGCATGACTTACAAGCTATCAGTGCTAATTTGCAACCTGTGGGAACCCTTCAACAGGGTCTCCCTTCCCCCACGGTGATTCCTCAAGATTGGCCTATAGTCATTATTGACTTAAAAGACTGCTTTTATACTATTCCCCTCGCAGAACAGGACAGAGAAAAATTTGCATTTACAATACCAGCTATCAATAATGAAAGGCCAGCTCGCCAATTTCATTGGAAAGTGCTTCCTCAAAGAACACTAAACAGTCCTACCATGTGTCAGTATCATGTAAACCAGGCTTTGCTCCCCAGTAGGAAAGGATTTTCTAATTGTAAGATTATTCATTTGATGGATGATATTTTACTGGCAGCCCCAACAGAGCCAGTACTTTTAAGTTTGTATGCCTCTGTCATAAAGAATATACAGTTAAGAGGTTTAATCATGGCACCTGAAAAAGTACAAATGTCCTCTCCTTGGAAATATATTGGATACATACTAAGATATTACTAGTCAGTAAGACCTCAAAAGGTTAAATTAAATACTAGCAACTTACATACCTTAAATGATTACCAAAAATTACTGGACGATATTAACTGGCTTCATCCCACCTTGGGCATAACTACTGATAAGTTGCAAAATCTGTTTTCTATCCTAAAGGGCAATACAGCCCTAGACTCTCCCAAGTATTTAACTCCTGCAGCAAAAAGAGAAATTGAGGAAATAGAGCAAGCTATTTCTCAGAGGCAACTAGATTGCATAGACCAAAAATATTCAGTTCAATTGTTTGTTTCTCCTACTAAACGTTCCCCAACAGGATTAATAAGGTGGAGGCCTCAGGGCTACACTTCCTTGAATAGGTTTTTTGCTCACATACCAGGACTAAAACTCTATCTCCCTATATCCATCTAGTTAGTAAAGTCATCTATTCAGGCCACAGATGATGCAATCAGTTGCTAGATTATGACCCAGATGTCATCAGAATTCCTTTAAGTAAAAAGCAATTTGAAGCAGTATTGCCCCTATCTCTAGATCTTCAGATAGCACTCTCTGATTACACAGGCCATATAGAGTATGCCCTTCCTCCTGATAAACTACTTCAGTTCTTACCTCATACTCCTGTAGTTGTGCCTACAAAAGAAGTTCACTCCCTCAAACCTAATGCTTTAATGCTTTTTACTGATGTCTCTGGTAAACATGGAAAAGTGGCTTTTCTGGTGGAAACCACATACTTCCCTCATTCGTTCTGGATTTACTAGCCCACAGAGAGCTGAGGTTGTAGCCTTAATATTGGCCCTGGAAACATTTTCCACTCAGCCTATCAACATTGCTAGTGACCCTGCTTACTCTGTTTATTTATTGCAGAACCTTAAAACAGCCCTCATTAAGCCCACTCTCGAGCCCACGCTGTGTGCACTTTTTCTACAACTTCAGCAATTGCTAGGTCAATGTACACATCCTATTTTTATTACATACATTCGAGCCCACAGCTCATTGCCTGGCCCACTAATTCATGGCAATAATCAAGCAGGCCTGCAAGTTATGCATCACTACCTGACCAAGTACCCAATAGCATCAATTTTTCCACCAAAATTGGAGAAACTTAACTAAACAATTTCAACTTACCCAAAGACTAGGTAAACAAATTATCCTGCAATGCTCAGATTGCCAGCTCACAGGTACATCCCCTCCTTCAACAGGTGTTAACCCTAGAGGATTAGAACCTAATCAGTTATGGCAAACATATCCTTGAATTTGGAAAACTAAGATACGTACATGTATCCATTGACACCAATTCTCACCTAATTAGTGCACATGCTTTTCCTCAAGGGTCCATTCAATATGTTATTAAACATCTTCTCTTAACTTTTGCATTTATGGGGCAGCCCACAAAAACTATAACTGATAATTGTCTGGCTTATGCCAGCTCACAATTTCAACAATTTTGTCACACATGGAACATCCAACATTCTGGAGGCATCCTGCATAGCCCCCAAGGACAGGCCATATTAGAACATGCCCAGTCCCCCATTAAAAATATGCTCAGAAAACGAAAAAGGGGGAATATGAGTAAGGACCCTGCAACACGACTAGCACAAGCCTTATTTATCCTTAATTTTTAAAATTTAGATGATAAATTTCAATCAGCCATAGAAAAGCACTTTGCTAAGATTTCTCAAGACATAAAACCTGCAGTTTTATGGAAAGATGTAAATAGTAATGTACGGTGTGGTCCAAATGATTTGCTAAAATGGGGAAGGGTATATGCTTGTATTCACACCCCCTCAGGTCCTCTTTGGATTCCAGCACAATGCATCAAACCATACCATGGCATGGCTAGGACCCAACCTGGTACCAGAAATGAAGGAGTTAACCCTACAAGACCCAGAGCCCCAGACGATGCTGCTTCCACCGATAACACAAGCCCCAAACATCACCTGGGGATGCTGAAGAAGATGACTTAGGAGGCTGAGCAAATCTTGCTCCAGACACAGACACCATTCACTGCAGATAATTTGTTCCTTCCTATACTTTCTGTTGCACATCACAACTACTGTACGATATTAACCTTTTTTATTCTCTCACTTTGCCTACAACCTGTACCTTCTACAATCTATTAAGCCCATCTTCTAAATCCTCCTTTTTTCTGCCCTGTTACTTGGGCAGATACCCCCTTCCCAGCCTCTCATAACATAACTGCTTGGCTGGAAGGGATAGATTTACCCCCACTGGGGTCCCTCATTAATGGCACACATTGGACTAACGTGCCAAGTAACACTACATATCACTCCACTATCCTCCCACTGTGTGTTAGTTATAAGAGTTCTAACCCACACTGTGCACCTGCCCAAACACAATTATGGCTACATCATGGCAAAGGAAATGGCTTAATAGTCTTAGTTGCAGGTAGCCTCAAACCGGGCAACACAATTAATGCCACTTTCCCAAACATTCCTCCCTGTGCTAAAGAACAAAGTTAGGAAAGTAATGGATTCCACTTTAGCTGGGAGGTCTGTCATGGGGACAAGCCCATAGCCTCCAGTGAGGAGGCTCAAAACAATGCAAAACAATGACAGTTTTGTAGCCACATCCCGTTCCCCTATAATTTGGGCCAATAGGAGAATGAGACATCCCAGACCCCATGTAGAGTCCATGCCACCCCAGGACACTTTATGGCACCTGGGACATCTTAGCACGTCCCTTAACATCTGGCATGGGACATATCATAATTCCAGTCATAATTATACTCTGACCTTTTTTCATTATCACACTGATCAGTGCCTGATTTGCACTACTCATCCATATGTTTTCCGTATGGGAACCAATATTTCTATTACACCTCAAAACTCCTCATTAGTGACCCGAGTGCAGGGACAGGCTTGGTTCACCTCTTGTATCATTAATTACAATATATCTAATTTAAATCTTACTAGTGCCATGGTATTGAGGAGACAATCTGAGGCATTCCTATCAGTCAATTTAACGTGCAATTGGTAAGGTTCCTCTGCCCTTGCCACCTTCGAACATGCCCTGTCCCAGGTGAGACACAAAAGATTCAGTTACACTTATAGCCTTTATAGTCTCAGCCATAGTCATCATAGCAACTACTAGTGTTGCTGTAGCCATCTATTACTGAATCAGTACAAACAGCTACTTTTGTAGACAATTTGGCCAGAAATGTGTTTAATGAACTTCTCTTACAGCAGGGTATAGATCAAAAGATTCTTGCATGTCTGCAAGCCCTCAGGGCTTCCTTGGAATATGTGTGGGAGCGACAAGATGCACTGGCATTTTGACAGCAATTAAACTGTGACTAGGAGCATAAGCATATCTGTCACTTCTCTGCCTTGGAATCAATTGACACATAGTTGGGATGACACATAGTTGGGATGAGGTGAAACAACACCTCTGGGGAAACTTACACGATATTTTAACAGCAGACATAAGGCAACTTAAAACTAAAATTCTGGAATCCCTAAACGCCATAGATCTACATGCCCAACAAACAGCCATATGGAAGGCCATATGGAAGGATGTGTTAGAACATCTCTCCTGGATAGACCCCCCCACTCCTGGGGGGGGTCACTCCTTAATTGGAAAAGAATGTTACTAATTATACTCATGTTTGTCTTATGTTATTTACTAATTCTAGGATGCAAAGCCAGAACATGAGCAGTGACTTCTGCACCAGACAGACTTGTTGCTGCACACATCTGTGCTCTTCAATTAACAAAACCTGATGCAAAAAAAAAAAAAAAAAAAAAAAAAAAACAGAAAGAGGATAGATGTAGAAGATTGGTCAGGGTGGTGGGAGAAATTATAGGAAAAAGATGCAAACTTTCTTGGAAGGCCAGGAGGTTTTGCAAAAGCTTCAAAAGAGGCTTTGGCTGAAGGCAGCTGAATTATCTCAGAGTAGATAACAAGGAAGTGTAAGGGAATTGATTTAGATAAGTTAGTTTGCTTAGGCCTTGGAACATGGCCTTTAATCATCCACACACAGGACTGTTCTCTGGGGGTCAGGAAGGGGGAGGGTCTGGGGCAGGGGGTGACCACGTTAATTACCCACAAGTTGTATTGACTCAAAGCCTTTGTCATTAAATCTGCACTAAATAAATGCCCACAGCTCTGGCTTGTTGGGGCTGTGACTGCTGTGACTCTTTATGGCACCCTCCTTGGTGTCTATGAGTGGCCTGGTCCCCTAGCCACGGGCCCACGCAAAAAACCTGTGTCTGCGTACATTTTTTCATCTGTTGCTTGGCCAGGGTCTATGGATCAGACCTGGCAGGCATGGTGGCTCATGCCTGTAATCCCAGCACTTTGGGAGGCCAAGGCAAGTGGATCACCTGAGGTCAGGAGTTTCAGATCAGACTGGTCAGTATGGTAAAACTCTGTCTCTGCTAAAAATACAAAAAGTTGCCAGGCATGGCAGCATGGACCTGTAATCCCAGCTACTTGGGAGGCTGAAGCAGGAGAATCACTTGAACCTGGGAAGCGGAGGTTGCAGTGAGCCAAGATTGCGGCACTGTACTCCAACCTGGATGACAAGAGGGAAACCCTGTCTCACAAAACCAAACCAAACCAAACCAAACAAAAAACAGAAAAATACAGGCAAGTTCAGAGAGTAATGTAATAAATATTTCTCTATCCAACATACAGAATGAACAAAGGTTAATGTGTAACTTTTGTTTCAGATGTTTTCATATAAAATAGATGTAACACTTGGTGAAAATAGAGTTATCTTGCAGCTGGACTGAAACAGCACTATGCATATCTGCAAGGATGCATGGAAGTCTGGTATGACCGTCGGCCATAGTAGGATTAGGTATACTAGTTAATGATTTATATTATGCTGTTTAAAATCTGAAACTCTTTTGGAAGGACTCTGTACTGACTTGCTTACTTAGTTTAAAAATATATAAATTACTAGTTTGCACCTAGTTTAACCAATTTTACAGCCTGGCTTTAGCTGTGTGGCTTGGAGTATATGAAAGACCTCTCTGCATATTTTTTTTCCTGGGCTCCCCTAAAACTAGGATAGCCTGTACATATCTTGACGGTTCATTATCTGAAACTGACATATGCTGTGCAACTGAGAAAGGACCCTAGGGCTGTATTTGGAAGTTTCCAGACCTCCCTATGATTGCTTGCACTTTCTTGCTACGTTTGTATTGAGCTGTGTCTTTTACCTTTACCACCTGTTTGTTGCTGCTATATAGAAATGCTTTTGGTACATTTATTTTACATCTAAGAAAATTGATCAACTCATAATTTCTAAAATAGAGCTACAAATCTTTGGGATTATCTAACTACATACACATATTATCAGTACATAATATTTTTTATTTTTAATCCCTGTTGGTTTTTTTTTTAATTGCACTGAATAGAAATTCCAGGGAAATGTTAAATGAAGTGACGTTAGCAGTTACTGTTGTCTTTTTCCTGTTGTTAAAAGGAATGCTTTCGATATGTCACCATTATTTATGGTGTTTACCTTTCAACAGATTAAGGAATTTCACTTTGTACTTGATTTTTGTTTGAGGTTTTGCTGTTCCTTTTTAATCCTGAATACTTTTTGTATTTCATAAATTCTTTTTCTGTATCAGAAATAATGACATGATTTTACTTTTTATTCTTTTAGTGTGGCAAATTACATTAACTTTCTAGTGTTAAACACCTTCCTGGGGAATAAGCTCAATTTGTTGTGCATATATATATGTACACATACATACACATACATTGTTTTTAATACATTGCTAGATTCAATGTATTAATATTTCTGTTTAATATTTTCACATTTTAATAGACAAGTGTGACTTGTGATTTTCCCTTTTCCTACTGTACTCAGTAATTATCAAGAGAATACTAAAATATATTTTAGGTGCTCCTTATTGCATCTGATGGTTTAGTGTCTATCCTCTGCTATTCTAGAATTCTACCATTTGCGTTGCGTGTCAGGAGCCTAGTTCTTTCTATAACAGCTCCAACCATTCTTTCTAACAGAGAAAACAGCCATTTTTGATGTTACCAATGATCCTCATGTCCCACTTCACAGTAGATTGTTATTGACGTGGTGAGCAGAATGTCCTCTATAGGTCTTCCTGAGGAAAATATTAGCATTCCCAATTCTCTGAAACTAGCCCTTCTTTCTAAATTGGCCACAACAGCTCTTTGCCTCTTTTCTGATTGCAGGTCATACCTAGATTGGTGCCAATCTAGAAATTATTCTGGGTGCCAATCTAGAAATTATTACCACTGCTCACGCCTGAGTGTTAAAAACTGTGTCACATAGAATGCTCCCTATTGACAAATTTCCCTTCATTTAGCAGGAGGCCTCAAGACAGTCTCATCCAACACAAGGTAATCATGTTCTGCAGTTCCTTTGTCCTTCAATATTTCCTCCTTTGATAGGCCCATCACATTCCTCATCAAGATATGCTGAGATTTGACTTGCTATGGTTTTGTTGGTCAGTGGTGAATATGAGGGCAGATTGCTTTTTGACAAGCATTGTTTTTGAGACTTCTATTCTGGAACATGAGAGAATGAACCACTTTGCAAAAGATTCAAGGGAAGCTGGATTCAAGGTTCTCAAATGCATCACCTTAGTCTCAAGTTTCAGGGTTCCACTCCTCCCCTAGCAGTGTCCTCACTTCAGCATGGGAGACTTACCAAGACTGAAAATTCAGCCTTCCTTGAAGCCTCTTCCACTTGTACAATTAAGTCATGGGCCTAAATCATCAGCTCTGTTGGCCCTCTGGCTGTGGAAGATGAGAGTTTCATGAAATACTGTCAAAAAGGTCCTTTGAATGTCACTCTAAACTTTAAGTTGTTAATATATGTAAGCCTGTAATTTTCTCTTTTCAACAAATCATTTGTGATTAGCAGCAGACATCCATCTCCATAGTCCTTATAGTTACTATTTCCCCAATCTTCTCAAATGCTCAAGATATTACACTATCTCGTGTATCTTCTTTCATCTGCATTCCATCCCAGCTCATCACAGGGGAAAGTCGTAGCAATCTTACTGGTCCAACATGCTAGTCACTATTAATATTCCACCTACCACCAGTAACTGGATCCTTTTGGCAATCCAGCTGAGAGGAGTCAAACCCTACCCTTATGGTCTGTTTCATAGGCCCACTCCTGTCACAACTATCCAAGATGTGTTTCCCTAGAAGCAGAGCCTGAGAAAAGGATTCTTCTTCAAAATTTATTCAGGGATTGGAGAAGGGGAGGAAACAAAGCAGCTTAGGGGAGGGAAAAAAAAATGATGTGAAAATACAGTTTCAGCTGGAGACTGTTTTCAACCTGATCTTACAAGAGAGCTGTAAGCACAAGTCACCCCCATAGAGCTGGTTACCTTTGAGATAAGGAGACTGGCTTTTTATACCCTCTTGTCATTCAGAAATTGGCTGAGGGCTGTCCCTGGAGGATGGTGCATAACTTTCCAGGTGATCTGCATACCATCATCTCAGGACATTTATTCAGAGAGAAAGAACAGTTATGAGCTGTTAGTAACCAACACTAATAGCTCCTGGGGCATGGGCGTTCTGACCAAATGAAAGGAATCTGGGCAAGGCACTACAGCATATTTTATGGCCACACTTCAGAACTGGGTTACAAAAAGTGGCTACCTCTTCTATAATCAGGAAGTCACTAAAACAGAACCACCCTTTCACAGCTATAATTTGTAACTACAATAAGGAAAGGACCATACACAAGGAACCACCATAATCATAAAATTACTGTAATTGCGCTATCACTATCTCAAGATCTAAGCCAAATTGTTCTAATCTACATTAAAAAAAAATAGATGCTCTCCACCCTGCCTTTCAATATTCATGAAAAAGTAGCACATGGTCCCTGGGGCCTCTGCCAAAATTCCAGAAAGAGGAAGAATGTTCTATAACTTTGCTTGCCAAAAGAAGCAAAACCAGCATATCCTGATTCTGCATGAGCACATCCGATTGTTTCTGAATCATGCTGGAATTTCACTGCCAGGAGCCTGGGAACCATGGTTTTATGCTCCTATACGGTTCTCATTCAGGAAGTCACACCAGAAGGAGAGAGAAATGGATGGTCAGCCCTATCCACCAAATACATCTCCATCCACTCTTTTGTTATTCAGCATCTATCTCTCAATATTAAAACTTGCAAACAAAGACATTAGCACCAACAAGAGGCTAATTTGTGACTTATGCCTCTGAAACATGTCCTCTTAGTCTTCATATGACCAAAAATATCTTAATTTTACCTTAACTCTCAGGTTATAGTTTAGCTGCATAGAATTACAGGTTGATAGTGATTTTGCTTCAGAACATAGAAATTACTGTTTCACTGTTTTGTAACATTCATTGGAACTACTGAGAAATCAGCTACCAGTCTAATTTTCATGCCTGTGTAAGTTTTCTTTTCTTTTCTGTCTGGTTTAAACTAAGTTTTGTTTTGTTTGTTTGTCTGATATTCTGCAATGTTGCTGTGGGTTTTTTAGGTATAATTGATTTTTACTTTTCCCATTAGGTCTTGATATACTCCTTCAACCTGAGACCCATCTTCAGTTCTGGGATGGTCTGAATCACTATCTCTGTTAGCACCTCCCTTTACCTGATTCTTTTTTTGTCTTTTTCCATGGAATTTTATCAGCATTTATCAATGGAATTCTTTTATTTTATTCTCTATGGATCTTTCATACTTTTAATCTCTGATTTATCTCTTTGTGTTTTTCTCTTTAATCTTCCAATTCAGTAATTATTCTTCATTGATTTCTTCTGATCAATCTTTTAGTTGCATTGTTAAAACTTCAGTTGCTGTAAATTTTACTATTCTTAAAGTTTTCTCTTTAGTTTGTTTTCAGACTTACCTGTTCTTTTATGTGTTGCCTAGTTGTTACCCCTATGGTCTGTCAGATATTTTTGTGTCTGCAACATTTATGCAGAAGCTTCCATTTATTGTTTTACCTGACTCTTATTCAAGTCATGTGTTCCTTCATGTTGTTTACTTGCAGACATAGGGCCCACTACTAATCCTTATTCCCTTGTCAGGCCCTTACATTCCCTGTTATTCATTGCCCTGACTTTTAATTTCCTCTTCATTTATTTATCCAATGATTCCCCCTTTTTTAGAGTTCAAGTATATATTTCAGGGTTTGTTGCTTTTGTTGTTATATTTTCTTTCTAAATTTATATGTTGAAATTGAGTAGGATTTCTCACATCTACTCAGTCTGTCATAGCAACAAAAAGTATTCTGACATTAATTTGTTTTCTATACACTAAAGAAGAAACAAAAAGCAGTTTCAGCACCTCTCTGGTAATTTAATAATACAAAATTATTCACAATAAGGCACTGTTTAAGATGAGCTTGCCTTGTCACTTTGTAGGGAGGAGATGGATGCTGCCTGGAGAAGATGGGGAGAGAATCCATTACACCTCACTTCCCATTAATATACCCTCTATTGTTACTGGTACAATCTCACTTGCAAGAGGAGGTTAAAATATCTGTCAATGTCAAACATATTTGCAGTTAGAATGCAGATATGCTATTTTGGTAGATAAAATAATTGCTTTTTATTATATAACCAAGGTCTTTGATAAATAAAAAGCTAATGCAAACAAGCTCAGCTGCTGGAATCTCTAATAACTTGAAAATATATTTCTCATGGAGAATTGCTTCAGCATCTTTTCTTGTTTCAGCACTTTATCTCATCCTCCTCTCCATCCTCCTCAGTCAACACAGAAGTGGCACCATGCAAAGCTGCTTCATTATCACAGAACCTTGTCTTCCCAGTCTCACAATGGCAGCTGATCAAGACAAAGCAGGCAACCACAGGATGTGATGAGTGAAGGTGCCAATTTCAGGGCCACTGGGTGCTTAATGGGACTCCCCTGAGATTCTCCCCTGGCATTACATTGTCTGAAGCTGAGAAGTATGGCCATCCCAGATGGGCAGGGACCTCTCTAAGGTATAGAAACCCAAGAAAGGGGGCGAGTGGAAGGTTTTCTTCTACGTGATATCAAGTGGTCATTATTAGTTTCCCCTTCAAAAAGGAGAAAGTGTAAGTAAGTTAGACCATCACGTTCCCAAAAGTTCCTTCTACTAGTTAGTCATATGTGTGCAGCAAGTTATACACAGTACTAAGGTTTTGAATTATAGAGGGTTTCCCTTCTCATTTTCTATTCTGATGAAGTGTTGTTTATTCTTTGTAACAGTCAACTGTCTGTTTTCTAATATTCTAAAACTGCCATACTAGGATGAAATAAAGCTATTAGCACATACAAGGATCAAAAGATTACTGTTCCAAAATTATTTTCTTTGTATTGACACCAACCAGTTACAGATCTATGGTGGATGTGCTGACATTCAAGAAAAATATTAACAAGTATGGTTTAGCACCCTTTATAAAGTACTAAATTAAGAAAACCACCAACACAAATACCTTGAAAAGCAAAATGGCAGTGTTTCTGTTGTTGCTTAATATCAACCATTACCTAAAGAATTAAGTAATTTTTTTTTAATTTTCAACTTTTATTTTACATACAAGGAGTACATGTGCAGGTTTATTACATGGACATATTGTATGATGCCAGGGTTTGGGGTACAGATCCTGTCACCCAGGTAGTGAGCATAGTACCCAATAGGTAGTTTCTCATCACACTCTCCCCTCCCTCCTTTCTAACTCTAGTAGTCTGCAGTGTCTATTGTTGCATTGAGAACATGCCTATATGTGCTCAGTGTTTGACTCCCACTTAGAAGTGAGAACATGTAGTATTTGCTTTTCTGTTCCTGCATTAGTTTGCTTAGGATAATGACCTCCAGCTGCATCCATATTGCTGCAAAGGTTACTATTTTGTTCCTTTTTTTTTTTTTTTTTTTTGAGATGGAATCTCACTCTCTTGCCCAGGCTGGAGTGCAGTGGCGTGATTTCGGCTCACTGCAAGCTCTGCCTCCCAGGTTCATGCCATTCTCCTGCCTCAGCCTCCCAAATAGCTGGGACTACAGGCATCCATCACTAGACCCAGCTAATTTTTTTTTTGTATTTTTAGTAGAGACAGGGTTTCACCATGTTAGACAGGATGGTCTCAATCTTCCGACCTCGTGATCCACCCATCTTGACCTCCCAAAGGGCTGGGATTACAGGCATGAGCCACTCGCATCCAGTCAATTTTGTTCCTTTTTATGGCTGTGTAGTATTCCGCAGTATATATGTGCCACATTTTATTTATCCAATCTACCCATTGATGCGCACCTAAGTTGATTCCATATCTTTTCTACTGTGAATAGTACAACATGAGTGACTGTGTCCTTTTGGTAGAATGATTTATTTTCCTTTGGGTATATACCCAGTAATAGGATCGCTGGGTCAAATGGTAGTTCTGTTTAAGTTCTTTGAGAAATCTCCAGATTGCTTTCCACAGTGGCTACACTAATTTGTATTCCCACCAACAGTGTATAAGCATTCTCTTTTCTCTGCAGCCTTCACCAAAGATGCTTTTGGTCTTCTTTTTGACTTTTTAATAATAGCCATTCTGATTGGTATAAGATGGTATCTCATTGTATTTTTTATCTGCATTTCTGTGATGATTAGTGATGTGAAGAATTTTTTTCATATGTTGGTTGGCCATTTGTATGCCTTCTTTTGAAAACTGTTCATGTTCTTTGCCCATTTTTTAAAAATTATTATACTTTAATTTCTGGGATACATATGCAGAACGTGCAAGTTTGTTACATAGGTATACATGTGCCATGGTGATTTGCTGCACCCATCAACCTATCATCTACATTAGATATTTCTCCTAATGATATCCCTCCCCTAGACCCCACCTCACGACAGGCCCCAGTGTGTGATGTTCCCCTCCCTGTGTCCATGTGTTCTCATTGTTCAACTCTCATTTGTGAGTGAGAACATGTGGTGTTTGGTTTTCTGTTCTTGTGATAGTTTGCTAAGAGTGATGGCTTCCAGTTGCATCCATGTCCCTGCAAAGGACATGAACTCATCCTTTTTTATTGTTGCATTGTATTCCATGGTGTTTATGTGCCACATTTTCCTTATCCAGTCTATGATTGATGGGCATTTGGGTCGGTTCCAAGTCTTTGCTATTGTGAATAGTGCTGCGATAAACATATGTGTGCATGTGTCTTTATAAAATGATTTATACTCCTTTGGGTATACGCCCAGTAATGGGATCGCTGGGTCAAATGGTATTTCTAGTTCTAGATCCTCGAGGAATTGCCACACTGTCTTCCACAATGGTTGAACTAATTTATACTGCCACCAACGGGGTAAAAGTGGTCCTGTTTCTCTGCATCCTCTCCAGCATCTGTTGTTTCCTGACTTTTTAATGATCCCCATTCTAACTGGCATGATATGGTATCTCATTGTGGTTTTGATTTGCATTTCTCTAATGCCCAGTGATGATGAGCTTTTTTTCATATGTTTATTGGCCACATAAATGTTTTCTTTTGAGAAATGTCTGTTCATATCCTTTGCCCAGTTTTTGATGGGGTTGTTTTTTCCTTGTAAATCTGTTTATGTTCTTTTAGGTTCTGGATATCAGGCCTTTGTCATATAGATAGATTGCAAAATTTTTCTCCCATTCCGTAGGTTGCCTATTCACTCTGATAATAGTTTCTTTGCTGTGCAGAAGCTGTTTAGTTTAATTAGATTCCATTTGTCAATTTTGGCTTTTGTTACCATTGCTTTTGGTGTTTTAGTCATGAAGTCTTTGCCCATGCCTATGTCCAGAATGGTATTGCCTAGGTTTTCCTCTAGGGTTTTTATGGTTTTAGGTCTTATGTTTATGTCTTTAATCCATCTTGAATTAATTTTTGTATGAGGTATAAGGAAGGGGTCCAGTTTCAGTTGCCTGCATATGGCTAGCCAGTTTTCCCAGTACCATTTATTAAATAGGGAATCCTTCCCCCATTTCTTGTTTTTGTCAGGTTTGTCAAAGATCGTAATTCATCACATAAACGGAACCAATGGCAAAAACCATGATTATCTCAATAGATGCAGAAAAGGCCTTTGATAAAATTCAGCACCCTTCATGCTAAAAGCTCTCAATAAACTGGGTATCGATGGAACATATCTCACAATAATAAGAGCTATTTATGACAAACCCACTGCCAATATCACACTGAATGTGCAAAAACTGGAAGCATTCCCTTTGAAAACTAGCACAAGACAAGGATGCCCTATCTCACCACTCCTATTCAACATAGTATTGGAAGTTCTGGCCATAGCAATCAGGCAAGAGAAAGAAATAAGGCATATTCAAATAGGAAGAGAGGAAGTCAAATTGCCTCTGCTTGCACATGACATGATTGTGTATTTAGAAAACCCCATCATCTCAGCCCAAAATTTTCTTAAGCTGATAAGCAACTTCAGCAAAGTCTCAGGATACAAAATCAATGTGCAAAAATCCAGAGCATTCCTATAAACCAATAATAGACAAACAGAGAGCCAAATCATGAGCAAACTCCCATTCACAATTGCTACAAAAAGGATAAAATATGTAGGAATTCAACTTACAAGGGATGTGAAGGACCTCTTCAAGGAGAACTACAAACCACTGCTCAACGAAATAAGAGAGGACACAAAGAAATGGAAGAACATTCCATGCACATGGATAGGAAGAATCAATATCATGAAAATGGCCATACTGCCCAAAGTGATTTATAGATTCAATGCTATTCCCATCAAGCTACCATTGACTTTCTTCACAGAATTAGAAAAAAAATACCTTACATTTCATACGAAACCATAAAAAGAGCTCGTATAGCCAAGACAATACTAAGCAAAAAGAACAAAGCTGGAAGCATCACGCTACCTGACTTCAAACTGTACTACAAGACTACAGTAACCAAAACAGCACGTTACTGGTACCAAAAAAGACATATAAACCAATGGAACAGAACAGAGGCCTCAGAAATAACGCCATACATCTTTGCCCACTTTGTAATGAGGTTATTTTTTGCTTATTAAGTTCCCTATAGATTCTGGATACTAGGCCTTTGTTGGATGCATAGTCTGCCAATATCTTCTCCCATTTATTTTGCTTATTCTGTTGATCATTCATTTTACTGTGCAGAAGCTGTTTAGTTTGATTAGATCCTACTTGTCTAATTCTGGTTTTGTTACAATTGCTTTTGGGGACTTAGACAGAAATTATTTGCCAAAACGAATGTCAAAAAGAGTATTTTCTAATTTGTCTTCTAGAATTTTTCTTTTTCTTTTTCTTGATTTGCACTGCAAGCCTGAGTTTTCTAGGATTTTTATAGTTTGAGGCCTTACATTTAAATCTTTGATCCATTTTGAGGTAATTTTTGTATATGGTCAAACATAGGAGTCCATTGTCAATCTTCTGCCTATAGCTAGCTAGTTATCCTAGCACCATTTATTGAGTAGGGAGTCCTTTCCCCATTACTCGTTTTCACTGGCTTTGTCAAAGGTCATATGGTTATAGGTGTGCAACTTTATTTCTGCGTTTTCTATTCTGTTACCTTGGTCTATGTGTCTGTTTTTGTACTAGTATCATGCTGTTTTGGTTAATGTAGACTTATAGTATAGTTTGAAGCTGAGTAGTCCGAAATCTCCAGCTTTGTTCTTTTTGCTTAGGATTGCTTTGGGCTCTTTTTTGGTTCCATATGAATTTTAGAATAGTTGTTCCTAATTCTGCGAAGAATGGCATTGGTAGTTTGATAGGAATAGCATTAAATCTGTAATAGCATTAAATCATACTGCTTTGGGTAGTATGGCCATTTAAAAAATATTGATTCATCCAATCCATGAGCACAGAATGTTTTTCCATTTATTTGTGTTGTCTATGATTTCTTTCAGCATGTTTTATAGTTCTCCTTGTTGAAATCTTTCACCTCATTGGTTAGCTGCATTCTTAGGTATTCTATTTTCTTTGTGACTATGGTAAGTAGGATTATGTTCTTGATTTCACTCACAGCCTGGACATTTTTGTTGTATAGAAATGCTACTGATTTTTGTACATTAATTTTGTACCCTGAAATCTTACTAAAATCATTTATCAGTTTTAGGAGCCTTTTGACTGAGTCTTTAGGGTTTTCTGGGTATAGAATCATGTCATCAGCACAAAAGAGGTAGTTTGATTTCTTCTTTTCCTATTTCGATGCCATTTATTTCTCTTGCCCTATTGCTCTGGCTAGGACTTCCGATACTATGTTGAATAGAAGTTGTCAGAGTGGGCATTCTTGTCTTGTTCCAGTTCTCAAGTGGAATCGTTGGAGCTTTTGCACATTCAGTATGATGTTGGCTGTGGGTTTGTCATAGATGGCTCTTCTTATTTTGAGGTATGTTCTTTCAATGCCTTTTCTGCTACTTTTTTTTTTTTACATCGGTAATTAATGTTGCATTTTATCAAAAGCTTTTTCTGCATCAATTGAGATGATCATATGGCTTTTGCTTTTAATTATGTTTACGTAGTGAATCACATTTACTGCATCATGTATGTTGAACTAGGCTTGCATCCCATCAATAAAGCCTACTTGAACATGATATATTAACTTTTTGGTGTGCTGCTAAATTCGGTTTCCTACTATTTTTTTGAGGACTTTTGCATCTATGTTCATCAGTAATACAATAATATAGGCCTGTAGTTTTTTTTTTGTTGTTGTTGTTGTTGTTTTTTATGGTTGGATCTCTGCCTGGTTTTGGTGTCAGGGTAATACTAGCCTCACAGAATGAGTTGGAAAGGAGTCCTCTGCCTCAATTTTTTGGAATAGTTTTAGTAAGATTGGTATCAGTTCTTCTTTGTACTTTTAGTAGAACTTGGCTGTGAATCCATCTGGTGCAGGGGTTTTTTGGTTGGTAGATTCTTTATTACCAGTTCTGTTTCAGAAGTTGATGCTAGTCTATTTAGGGTTTCAATCTCTTCCTGATTCAATCTTGGGAGATTGCATGCTTCTAGGAATTTGTCCATTTCCTCCAGATATTCTAATTTGTGTGCACGTCGTTGTTCATAGTAGTGTCTGAGGACCTTTTCTATTTCTGTGAGATCAGTTGTAAGACTGCTTTTGTCATTTCTGATTGTGCTTATTTGTATCTTCTCTGTTTTCTTTGTTAATCTAGCTAGGGATTTATCAATCTTTTTTTTTTTTTTTTTTTTTTGGAGAAACAACTCTTGGTTTCATTAATCTTTTGTATGAATTTTGGCATCTCAATTTCATTAAGCTCTTCCCTAATTATAGTTATTTTTTTCTTCTGCTAGTTTTGGGGTTAGTTTGTTCTCTTTTTTCTACCTCCTTTCAGAGTAAAGTTAGATCATTAATTTGTTATCTTTCTAACTTCTTGATGAAGGCATTTAGGGTTATAAGCTTTCCTTGTAGCACTGCTTTGGCTGCATCCCAGAGATTTTGGTAAGTTGTGTCCCCATTTTCATTAATTTCAAAGAATTTTTTTATTTCTGCCTTAAATTCGATGTTCACTCAGGAATTATTCAGTAGTAAATTGTTTGATTTCCATGTACTTTTGTAGGTTTGAGAGATCTTGATATTGATTTCTATTTTTATTGCACTGTGATCCAAGAATGTACTTGGTATAATTTTGAGTTTTTTGAATGTATTGAGACTTGCTTTATGACCAAGCATATTGTTGATCTTAGAATATTTTCCATGTGGAGATGAGAATAATGTATATTCTGTGGTTGTTGGGTGGAGCGTTCTGTAGATATCTTTTAGATCCTATTGATCAAGTGTCAAGTTTAAATACAGTATTTGTTACTTCTCTGCCTCAATAATGTGTCTAATGTGGTCAGTGGGGTGTTGATGTCTCCCACTATTATTGTGTGTTTTTCTAAGTCTTTTTGTATGCCAGGAAAAACTTGTTTTATCAATCTGGATGCTTTAATGTTGGGTGTGTACATATTTCTGTTAATTAAGGCTTCTTGTTGGATTGTAGCCTTTATTATTATGTAATGCCCTTCATTCTCCTTCTCAATTTTTATTGGCTTACAGTCTGTTTTATCTGATACAAGGGTAGTAACTCTTGCTCTTTTTTGTTTTCCATTTTCATGGTAGATTTTTTTTCTATCCTTTAAATATGAGTCTGTGGGTGTTATTACATGTGAAATGGGTTTCTTGAAGATAACAGATCATTGGGTCTTGTCTTTTTATCCAACTTGCCACTCTGTGTCTTTTAAGTGGGGAGGTTAGCTCATTTACATTCAAGGTTAGTACTAGTGCATGATTTTGATACTATCATCATCTGGTTGTTATGTAGACTTGATTGTGTAGTTACTTTACAGTGCCAGTGGGCTATGTGCTTATATGTGTTTTGGGGGGTAGCAGGTGTTAGTCTTTAAATTCCATGTTTAGCACTCCCTCAGGATGTCTTGTAAGACTGGTCTAGTTGAAAAATATCCCATCAGCATTTGCTTGTCTGGGAAGGATTTTATATCTCCTTCACTTATGAAGCTTAGTTTGGTGGGATATGAAATTCTTGGTTGAAATTTCTTTTCTTTAACAATGCTGAAAATAGGCCCCCAATCTCTTCTGGCTTATAAAGTTTCTGATGATAGGTCTGCTGCTAAACTGATGCGGCTCCCTCTGTAAGTCCTAATCTGATGACGATGTGCCTTGAGAATGGTCATCTTATGAAGAATCTCACTGAGGTTCTTTGTATTTTCTGGATGTTAATTTCAACCTCTCTGGTGAGATTAGGGAAATTTTTGTGGACTATTTCATCAAATATATTCTCTAAGTTTTTTTTTTTTTTTTTTTTGAGACAGAGTCTCACTCTGTTGCCCAGGCTGGAGTGCAGTGGCACGATCTCGGCTCACTGCAAGCTCCACCTCCTGGGTTCACGCCACTGTCCTGCCTCAGCCTCCTGAGTAGCTGGGACTACAGGCACCTGCCACCACGCCCAGCTAATTTTTTGTATTTTTAGTAGAGACAGGGTTTCACCGTGTTAGCCAGGATGGTCTCGATCTCCTGACTTTGTGATCCACCTGCCTCGGCCTCCCAGAGTGCTGGGATTACAGGCGTGTGCCGCCGCACCCAGCCTCTCTAAGTTGTTCATTCTTTCTCAGTAATGTCAGTGAGTCATGGATTTGGTCTCTTTACATAATCCCATATTTCTGAGTTTTTTTTTTTTTTTTCATTTTTCTCAATTATTTTATCGTGTTTTTTTTTTTTTTTTTTTTTTTTTTTTTTTTTGGTCTAAAAGAACCAGTCTTCAAACTCTAAGATTATTTTCTGAGCTTGGTGTATTTTGCTGTTAGTATTTCTGATTGTGCTAAAAAATTCTTGCAGTGAATTTTTCAGCTCAAGAAGTTTAGTTTGGGTCATTCTTAAAATGGCTATTTTGTCTTTCAGCTTTTGAATTGTTTTACTGGATTGCTTGGCTTCCTTGGATTGGGTTTCAACGTTTTCCTGGATCTTGATGAACTTCCTTGTTACCCAGATTCTGAATTCCATGCCTGTCATTTCAGATATTTCAGACTAGTTAAGAACCATTTCAGAGGGATAGTGGACTCCTTTGGCGGTAAGGGGATACTCTGGCTTTTTGAATTGCCAGAGTTCTTGTGCTGATTCTTTTTCAACTTGGAGGGTTGGTGCTCCTTTAACTGTTGTATAAGTTGAGTATAGTCAGTTGGTTTTGTTTCTGGAAGTTTTCAGAGGGCTACGGCTACATACAAGGTCTTTGTTGTTGAATTCTTGTCCTTAGTTTCACAGGAAGGAAAATTAACAAAATATTTTTTGGTGGTGTAGTTTTTGGGCTGTGATTCAGTAGATGGCACTTCAGAGCAATGAGCAGTAGACAGGCTCTTGCTAAGCCATGTGACTCCTTTGGGTATCCTCACATTTGAAGCTGTGCTCTGCAGTGGGAGGGGAAAGAGGTGATCCCCTCATCAGATTTGCTCCTGGGCAGTGAGGAGCCACTTTTAATCACTGGCACTGTGCCTGCAATTTTTGTTGTGTTGTTAGGTGTTTCCAGCTGTGTTGCTCCCTTAGGGCTAGGTCCAATAGGTGAATGGGCCACACTCTTACTGGACCAGTCCTGTGGAAGAGGCATGCCTAGGACCCATACCAGACTGCAAACCCATACAACTCACCAGTCTCAATTTTCTGAGAGCGTAGGCTTCTCCCCACTCAGGTGCTGAGCATTGGTCTTGACTTGGCACTTCCAAGATGCAGGCCACAGCCCCGAGTCACCAGGACCTGGTCATGGCTCCCTCCTCCAGAACCTCAGAGTTGGGTTCCAGATATGCTGTGGGATCCAAAGCCCTGCCAGACTGCTGAAACACACTCAGGTGGAACAAACACCCAGGATGGGCAGTGGAGGCTCCACTGTGTACACACTCTTATGGGGCAGCCAGGCAGGGACCCTCAGAAGGGCTGGTGGGCAGGTGGGCCCACAGGACAGGTGTGACCTAGTCCTGTGGGGAAGCAGGCTCTGCTTTTTCCCCAGCAGTTAGCTGGTGCCAGAGCCTCTCAGAGGGAGACTGAGAGCCGTGGGGGATGAGTGTTTATGACTGGGTTCCCCCAGAGCAGTCTCATGCACAAAGGTTCCCAGGTCTGTAGCTGCTGGAGCTCCATCTCTATCTAACCTCTGGGAAGATCCCCTGCCAGCTCAAATGTCCATGGGTGGCATGGAGTTGCCTGCAGCTAGGATCTCAGAGGACCAGGGTGAGAGTGAGCAGTCCCCTGGTCCCTTTACTCACCCCTTCCCCAGGAGCCATTTAGGGCCAGAAACCAGCCCTAGTGTTCAGGTACCCCATAAGAGTACCAGCTTCTCCCTCTTCAGCCTCATCAACTGCATCTTATCGCCATCCACATCCAGCATTTTGTCTCCAAAGATCTGTTCACATGTTGTTGTTTTAGTCAAAATCCCCATCTTTCTCTGTGAGAACTGCGCTTCCCAGCTGCATCTAGTCAGCCATTTTGAGATTTCTCCCAATTAATCTTCTAGAAACAAAATTATGCCCTGACTGAGAGTGGAACACCAGGAGTTTTTCTTATGTTTTTCTCTATGCTAAAAGAAAGCTTTGAAGTAATTTTTTTCTCTATTCTGGGGAAAACACACTAAAATGTGAACATGTGCCACCCACAGATGTTTTAGAGAATAGGTATTCTCTTCAAAAATGCAATTTGAATATGTGTTTCAACCAAGCTATAACTCTCCTGCTTGTTTTCAAGATTGTTTTTTCTAAGTGGATTTAGCCACAATGTGACTCTATACTAAATTTCATCTTCTTGAAATGTGTGCATGTGATTAGCCAAGACATTTCTTAATAGACATATTTCAGAGGCTGAGTCCTCTACTTGGTTATTTATTCAAGCTGGAAGAAAAACTTCAAGAGAACACTGGACTGGGTTTGGCTACATTTAGCATGTATGACTCACAGATCATTCTAAATAGAGTAATACAATTGTTCTCATGCCAAACACTATTCTAGGTTCTGGGTTCAGTGTTTTAGTCGTAAACTTGGTCTCAAGGGGCCTACTTTCCAGTGAGAGAGAGAGAAAATAAATAAGTAAACAAATGAACATGCACAGAAAAAGCATGTCAAATAGCTCTAAGGTCTATGAAGACAAGCAGACAGATAATGTGATGGCAAAAAGACAGATGGAAGTAAGAGGCTATTTAAATTGAACAGTAAGGGAAGGTCTTTTCTGAAGACAGGCTATTGAGCTCAGGCTTAACTGCCAAGAAGCCAACTCTAAAAAGCTCCAGTAGAACATTCCAAGCAAAGGGAACCACAAAAGCATAGGTCCCAAAGCAGAAACAAGCTTAAACTATTGAGGAATAGAGAGAAGATAATGTGAGTAGAGTGTGAAGCAAGGGAGAAGGTAGTAGGAAATCGAGATTGGACAGAGGCAGCAAAACCATTGAGGACCTTGTACGTGTTGGTTAAGTGCTTTGAACTTGATTGGAGATGTAACAAGAAGTCGTTTGGGGATTTTAAGCAAGAGGTTTCCTTGATTGTATTCATACAATCCCATTATAAGAATCTTCCACTAGATGTCTTATGCTTGCATTTTTTCACAGCTTTTGTGTAATGTGTTTATTTGTGAGAGTTTTTATAATACATGCTTCTTTTTTTACATAAGCTCCATGAGGGAAAAGACTTTTATTTACCAATGAATATCCAGAGGCTAACTCAGTGTCTACTAGATACACAGTATGTGCTGAATACTTAATAGTTGAATGAATAATTGAATAGTAAATGCTTATTTACAATTCTTTTTAAAGTCACAGGATAAGGAAATAATCTCCTCCTTGTAATAACAAGGAATATCTGACAGTTGCACTGAGTGAATCAATTCCAGGCATCAGCTCAACTTTCTCAGTGTGACTGCATCCACTAACCCCAGAAAAAAATGTGTGGTTGCACACTTTTCAATATTTGAAGTCAGTGTACTTGTTTATAATAAAACACAGAAAGCTCAAAGGATAAAAAATTCCCAACACAAAAATGAAATAAAATAGTATCAAGAGCTCCACAGGCAGGATATTCACATCTATTGTTTTCTATGATAGAAGCTCTAAAATGGTTTTTGTCTGTACGCTGCAGTTTAGTAGATTTGATGGCTAAACTGCATTAGTAAATGAGAGAACTGAAAGGACTTTATGACCGTTTTCTTCAAGTAATTCTCTCCTGGATAGAAACATTACAGACTAAAATTTTGAAACAGTAAACTTATAGTGGCTTTGTCCCAAGAAAGACTCTGCTTGAAAGGTATTCAGAAACATTTCAGCAAATCAAATCTGGGTATATCTTCCTAGAAAGTGAGCATTTATAGTAATTATTTCCATGGCCACTGCCCAGCCTCTCTCCTCAAATGGCTCCAAACTAACTCTTTCCAAACCTCTAATCTCCTTGTGTGTATGACTGTGTGTTTCAGGATTGGAATGGTACATACGTTTTCAGTTCCTTATTTTTTAAGTACCACCAACTCATATTTGAAATTTCCCAGGGTAACCACTAAAAACAAATAATAAGTCATAAGCATATGCACGGAACATTTACCTTTTGTGATTTCAGGGAGGTAGGGAGAATTCTAATCACCAAGAATGTATATCCAGTAGCTGAAGTTCTCTTAATAGAATCATAGCTTTCCATTTGTCCACTAGGGTCAAAACAAATTCTAGTGGAAAAGTTGATATAATTTCACATATTCACATATTCTTACTGAGGTGTCAATAATTACCTGACATGATGATATCAGAGCCTTCCCTGCAAGGAAGTCTGGTTATGGAAGAAAAGACATACAGTCTTTGAAAGGGGGCTTGCCTGGGATAGAGGAGAGTTTGAAAGCAGGCAAAATAAAATCTTCCTCACAATTTTCCTGGGACCATCTCTGCTTAGAAGTTACATTTCTTCCTAGAAATAATAGCGTGATGCCTGAGTTACTCAGAAGAAGTGATAAAATAATAAAAATACTAAGAAAGAAAAAAAATGTAACGATTGGTTTAGGACACAAGATCATTGGATTATTTAATTACTTCAGATTACAGGGAAAACTTGAAACAAAGATTTTCCTTTGGATACTATTATAAGGTTATTCATTAAATAATGAAAAACCATCCTGTTTCTGCTGTAGGCCAGACACTGCTTGGTGCAGGTGATACAAAAATAATTAAGACAGAGACCCTGTTCTCAAGTTGTGTACCCTCCAGTGGGGAGACAGAGGGTACATTAACAATTGCAATACAATTAGGCTCCTCAAGTGCAGAAATTGTTGATATGTTTTATTTAATTTCCCATCCCCAGTGCCTAAAATACTGGCAGTCTTGCAATATGCACTCAGTAAACATGTGTGGAGTATTAATATTATAATTGCTGTAATGGAGATAAGTTCAAAGGGCTACACAAACTTCTTAACAGCTACACATAGAAGATGGTATTTGGATTAAGACTTGCAACATTAACTGGAAATTGCCAAGCTGGCAGGACATAAATAGAGAGGACACAGGAGTATGGAGATAGCATAGTGTATTCTGGAATATAGGTAGTTTAGTAGAGATTAAGCATTAAATTCAGAAGAATAAGTGGCAAGAAATGAAACTGAAAAGGTAGGAAGAAACCATATAGAGGAGGGAGGGCCATAAAATTACTGAAAAAGACTTGAAATTGAATCTGCACATAATGGAAAACATGGGAAAACTTTAATCAAAAAACAGTATATGATAGTTAATATCTATGAAACATGGCAGTCAGGCAAGAAAAGGCCTAGTCTAGAAAGAAACTAAAAAGCCAAGTAGAATGACTTCAAATTTTAATGTAAGGAATATCACATTTTTAAAAATTGGCTTTAGGTAATAATTAAGAAAATATTCAGCCATCTATATACTCTTTTTAATTTACTAACTTTTTACAATACTTTAGAATAACTTCATTTGACATAATATTAAAAACACATAATTTTTAAAACAGTCATCAGTTTGCTTTTTTTCAACTAGACTGGTGATTTGTAACTGAAGGTATATATCAGAATCTCTTGAGAAGTCTTGGTTTGGTTTGTTCATTTAAAATACACATATCCAGCTGGGCACGGGGGCTCATGCCTGTAATCGCAGCACTTTGGGAAGCTGAGTGGGGAGGGGGGCGGATCACCTGAGGTCAGGAGTTTGAGACCAGCCTGGACAACATAGTGAAACTCCGCCTCTACTAAAAATACAGAAATTGGCTGGGTGTGGTGGTGGGTGCCTGTAATCCCAGCTACTTGGGAGGCTGAGAATTGCTTGAACCGGGAGGTGGAGGCTGCAGTGAGCCAAGATCGTGCCATTGCACTCCAGCCTGGGTGACAAGAGTGAAACTCCATCTCAGCAAAACAAAACAAAACAAAACAAAACAAAAAGTAAAATACCCACATGGACTAAGATTTCTGGAGACAGGGTCTGGGTATGACTGTTTTAAACTTTTTGTTTTCACATAATCTCAAACTTACAAGAAAGCTGCATGAATGAATATTACAAAGAACTGCCATGTTAATTTTATTCAGACTTGTGGTTATCTATTGCTGCATAATACACACCCAAAAGTTAGTGACTTAAAATAACAACAGCTATTTCTTAGTCACATATCTGCAATGTGGGCATGTCTCAGAAGGAAGGTTCACCTCTGCTTCATGCAGCATCAGCAGGTGTAGTGGCTTAACTGGGGCTTGGAGTACCTAGCTCTGAGACAGCTCCTCCTATTGCTAGCAAATTAGTGCTGGTCATCGACTCAGTTCTCCAGTGCTGAGAGCTGTGGACCTCAGTTCCTTCCCATGTGGACCTCTCCAAGAAAGTTCCTATAGGGTTGCTTGAGCTTCCTGTGAGCACAGTGGCTGGGTTCCAAGAGTAGGCATGCTAAAGAAGCAGGCAGAAGCTATGTTGCCTTTTATTATCAGTCTGGAAAGTCATACAGCATAATTTGTGCCATACACATGCCCACCCACATTCAAGGACAGAGAAAATAAACCCCTACTTAGTAAAAGAGCTACGAAATGCGATACATTATTGTCAGCATTTGTACAAAATACAATGCGCCACACCCAGAGTCACCAATTGCTTATATTTTTCCTCACGTATTATTTTCCCTATCTAGCTCTACATGTATATATAGAGAATCTAGATATGGAGAGATATATTTAAATGTATATTTCCTAGGAAACAAGTAGATTATCTTATACAACCACAGTACAATTACTAAAACCTGGAATTTTAATATTGTTGCCTTACTAATATATAATCTATAGTCTATATCTGAGTGTTAACAATTATCTCCCCTGCCACAGCTCATAAAGGATATTACCAGGCATGTGGATTTTTCAGATCTCCAAAGGTGCTGCTGGTGGGCATTCTTAGTAAAGAATAATATACATAGACTGACGACAGATCCAGTTTCAAATTCCAGCTTTGTCACTGACCAGAGGCACAACTTTTGGCAAATTCAGTTTTCTATGCCTCAAATTCTTCATTAGTAAAAATGAGGTGGCTCACACCTGTAATCCCAGCAATTTGGGAAGCTAAGGCAGGAGGATCTCTTGAGGTCAGGAGTTTGAGACCAGGTTGGGCAACACGGTGAGACCCCATCTCTACCAAAGACAAAAGTAAAAATTAACTGGGCATAGTGGTATGTGCCTGTAGTCCCAGCTACTCAAGAGGCCAAAGTGGGAGGACTATATGAGCACAGGAGCTCAAGGTTACAGTTAGCTATGATCATACCACAGCACTTTGGCCTGGGGACAGAGCAAGACCTTGTCTTGGGGGGGAAAAAAGGAATTTTTAGCTACATCATAGAATGGAGAAAAATGTGTTATGCACCTGATTCTCAGCCAAGTCATTTTGTGCTGTTTCACTCTTTAGAATTATCACACAACTGAAACAGGAAATTTTCTCTGACCTCTTCACAGGTGGGAACTAGAATGCGGACACTGGAGCTGGCTGGCCGCTTTGACTGGCTTCACTCACTCAGATCTGCTGTGCTCTACCCATCACAGGAGGAGGAGCACAGTTGAGTGGGTGCCGAAGCTGGGGCAAGTGCTTCTGGGTGCCAGCAGGAGCTCTGTGTGGGCCCTGCAGCAGCGTCTAGAGGGGCATACCCATGACCCCCAAAGCCCCAGAAGTAGTGTTACAAGCAGTGCTCTTTTAGCTTTGCCATCTGCAGACAGCTTAAGTGTTTAATAGTTCAGTGAACTGTCTTCCTTTTTGCAAGGACAGAGAGTCAGTGTCATGGCCTCTGTATCCTAAGCTCTTATCCAGCATCCAGGAAAAATCAGGTCACACGAACAAATTGAAGGATAGTACATGTGGGGGATTTTATTGCTGATGGAAGTGGCACTGAGTGGGAAGGGGAGCTGAAAAAGGGGATGGAGCAGGAAGGTATTCTTCCCCTGAAGTCTGGCCATCTCCAGCTAGACTCTTCTCCAAAGTCCTGCCATCAAGCTGTCCCTCTGAAGTTAAGCTGCTTCTCTCTGACATTCAACTGCTTCTTCTCTTCTCCCTTTCCGATACAGTTTGGCTCTGTGTCCCCACCCAAATCTCATCTTGCAGCTCCCATAATTCCCATGTGTTGGGGGAGGGACTCAGTGAGAGATAATTGAATTATGGGGGCAGGTCTTTCCTGTGCTGTTCTCATTATAGTGAGTAAGTCTCACGAGATCTGATGGTTTTAAAAATGGAAGTTTCCCTGCACAAACTCTCTCTCTCTTTACCCACTGCCATCCATGTAAGATGTGACTTGCTCCTCCTTGCCTTCTGCCATGATTGTGAGGCCTCCCCAGCCACATGAAACTGTAAGTCCATTAAACCTCTTTCTTTTGTAAATTGCCCAGTCTCGAGAATGTCTTTATCAGCAGCATGAAAACAAACAAACTAGTACACCTTCTCTGATTTCTGCCAGTGGAGCCTTGGGTTTTTGTGAGTACAGGATAGGGGGTGGGGTGGGCCAGGGGTGATTTTGGAAGGGAACACTCAAGCAGGAAAATGAGGATGCAAAATTCTCACTTTGGGCAGTAGTTCCAGGCTTGAGGGTAGGGCCCTCACCAAGGACCCTACCCTTTCTGGCTAGAATTTCTCTGCCTCCTGTCCCTATCACAACCACAAATGTTGCAGTGCTGGAGGTGGCAATGTCTGTGTAGCTCTTGCTCCTCTTCCACTGGATTTTAACTACATGAAACAATAGATAGAAATTCAATGATGCTTTTACCAAGGTCACCATCACTTATTTGGGGCATATTGTTTTGATTCAATTAGTTCATGGATTCATTCCACAAAAGCCTCTGTTCTCTGTTCTCAAACAACAACAGCTTGCTTTCATGAACAGGCAACTGAAGCTAGGGAAAAGCAACTGAATGAATGATGAGGAAGTCACGCCTGACCTCTTTCTTTTTTAGGACATGCTCCTTACCTTATGATGGGGTTATATCCCTATATAACCATCATTAAGTTTAAAATATTGTATGTCAGAAATGCATTTTATACACCTAATCTACTGAAGGTCATAGTTTAGCTTAGACTACCTCATGTGCTCAGAGCATTTACATTAGCCTACAGTTGGACAAAATCATCTAACACAAAACCTGTTTTATAATAAGGTATGGACTATCTCTTGTAATAATTTGTTGAATATTGTACATTACATCAAGATTACAATGGTTTTGCACCATGGTAAAGTTGAAAATTTTTCAAATTATTGTAAGTTGTAAAGTTCAAACTATTGTAAAATTTTTCAAACTATTGTAAGTCAGGGACCATCTGTACTTATCAAATAGAAACATCTTCCAATGAAGATGATTTTTCATGGTGTTAAGTACTAAAAAGAAGAATACAGGTACAACTTCCTAACTGGGTCTTTCATTAGTATTTAAATGTAAGCTACTGAAAGAAAATATGCCCCAGGATACACACAACTATTGACTCTGCTATTTGATCATAGTTCATTAGATGTCTGTGGGTTTGTTTTGCCTGAGATTTCATTCAAGGTGACTTTATTAACTTTTATAGCTCTCGTAGTTTTCCCCATCCCTTATGATACCATCACTAAGTAATCCTTCTCATAATATATAAACATTTTAGCACAAAAATCCTTCAGCAACTTGGTTCACTTTATCAAGAGCCACCAGACTTTGGAATCCCTTTAATGCATTATTTACTTTGCTTTTTTGACATATTTAATAGCTGGTGAATAATTCCTAGCAAATTGCTTCAGTCTGGTTCTAAGAAGTATGAGTGCATTTACATGCGTGTGTGTTTAGATAGCATAATACCATTCAGCGCCCAAACCCATAGCCAGATTTGGTTGCTGGGAGATAAAAGGGATCCCTGGAGCTAATCAAACTGTTATCATTACCACAAGGGACAATGTCACAGATAAATGTGGCTAGACTCATCATAGCGTTGCTAACAGATCCCAGCCTAGAATGATTTACCTTAGTAGCAGAACCAAGAAAGTTCAATCAATCCTTTGAAAAATCTAAATATGTACACACTTTAATGATACGAATATTATTGTCAGTGCTGGTCTAGTCTCAGAATCAAAGATCTTTATGTCCTAACTATTTCACAAAACCACAGGAGCAATACAGAGTGACAGATGAAACTTTGCTGCAATTGTTTCTGATTTTGCCATAACATATCTTGAAGCCGCAACTGCGTCTTGACGCTAAACTCAGCACTGTGACATAACAGAAATCAGTGTTATTATTTAGCATACAAACACATCAGGATAGCCTAAGGCACCCTCGAGGAGGCCCTGTGGAGATCCACGATGTCTCTATCATCCCCACACTGAGTCAGGTTGTACCCTTCAGAGTCTGTGTGACATAGCTTAGAGTTTGCTTCACCAATGACAGAATCCTAAACTAAAGTTACGCTACATGCTTGAGATGAAATAGTTAACTTTTTGCAAAGGTAGTCATAGCTCAGCCTTATATTTATATAATATGTGTGTTTCAAGGTAGACTATAACCCTTTTACAGATAAAAATATGAAAGTCATATCTTCAATAAAGATGTAAAGTGATTAATCTTTTGTGATGATCCACACTGCAGATTTTTAGTCATCTGCAGTATTGTAAAACATTTATCATCCAGTAAAACCAAAATTTTCTTTCAAGAAATAAATGTAACTTATTCTAGTTACCAGTTAAAAGCCACCAAAGCTTCAGATTTTAAAATCCCCAAATTTGAATTCTATCTAAGACTTTTTTTTTTTTTTTTTTTTTGAGACAGAGTTTCCCTCTGTCACCCAGGCTGGAGTGCAATGGCGTGATCTTGGCTCACCGCAACCTCTACCTCCTGGGTTCAAGCGATTCTTCCACTTCAGCCTCCCGAGTAGCTGGGATTACAGGCATGTGCCACCACGCAGGGCTAATTTTGTATTTTTAGTAGAGATGGGGTTTCTTCATGTTGGTCAGGCTGGTCTCAAACTTCCGACCTCAGGTGATCCACCCACCTCGGCCTCCCAAAGTACTGGGATGAGAGGCATAAGCCACCACATCCAGCCCTATCCAAGACATATTTAATATTAGTTATCTTTTTCTTTATTCTAAATTACAGTATCAGGAGTATATAAACTTTCGGAAACAAATAAGTATTTATTCATTTGAGCCACCTGCTTTCTCCTTGAATAGCTGCAATGTTTTTACTAAGCTGCAAATGTAAAATACGCAATACAGGCTGGATGTGGTGGTTCATGCTTGCAATCCCAGCACTTTGGGAGGTCAAGGTGTAAGGATCACTTGAAGCCAGTAGTTCGAGACCAGCCAGGGAAACATTGGGAGACCCTGTCTCTGCAAAAAATAAATAAATAAATAAACTAAAAAATTACTGGGGCATGGTGGTGCATGCCTATAGTTCAAGATACTCAGGAGGCTGAGGCAGGAGGATTGCTTGGGCCCAGGAGTTCAAGGTTGCAGTGAGCTATGATCAAGTTACTGCACTCCAGCTTGGGTGACAGAGTAAGACCCTACCTTAAAAAATATAAATATATATACTCAATACATACAATAACAAAGAAAATTGGAATATACATATAATAAAAATGAATTATTTTCTTCCTTTATTTATTTTGAAGCTGTTTCTTTAATCAATGTAGAATTAGTAATACAATAGATAATTTGCTAAGCACAATGTCAAATGATTCTCTTAAATTTTTTTTTACAAAAGGAAACTCCAACTATTAAATTTTAAATAAATGAATGTTTAGACTCAAGCTTGTTTAGTCACATATAAGCCATCTTATCTTAAAGACAAAGTTGTAGAATTTTGGCCAAGACCACTTACAGCTAAATATTAAACTATTCCAAACGGTCTGAAGAAAAAAATTTACATCAGTGAACCCCAGTGTGCAGATACTACAAAATTTTAAGGCCAGAAAACTTTTATATTTACAATAATTGTTGTGAAAGTAAGTGGAAGCTCTAAAATGCAAGAAATATTATAACTGAGAGATTCAAATCACCCTCTGGTGAAAAGGGCAGTCTGTTTAGAACTCAGTATCTTTTTGTTTGCTAGATGAGCTCACTTCTCATACTAGATGGACCCAACAAGCTGCTAGCTGGTTGTACTCACACTCCTAGGGATGCCACAGGAGCCTGCCCCATCCACAGGCTTCTGAGTTCAGTACATGTGACCAGGTCACAGTTGACCAGAGCAGGGTTGGATGTCTGACCCAAAGGAAGCCCAGTCATAGAGTGGCCTATGCATGGCCTATATGGTAATTGATGATAGAGGCCTGCTGAGAGCTCAATCAAGTGTTTTTTTGTTTTGTTTTGTTTTTTTATGTGCCTTTGTACCAACAGCAAAAGTAAGAAGCAGCCAGTAAGAAACGTTTTTTGTTTCTTTTTTCATTTCTTGAGACAGGGTCTTGCTCTGTCACCCAGGCTGGAGCACAGTGGTACAATCACGGCTCACTGTAGCCTCGACTTTTAGGCTCAAGCTGTCCTCCCACCTCAACCTCCTGAGTAGCTAGGACTGCAGGCACATGCCACCATGCCCAGCTAATGTTTAAAAAAAAACAAATTTAGACTGGGTCTCACTGTGTTGTCCTGGTTGGTCTTGAATTCCTGGCCTCAAGTTGTCCTCTCACTTCTGTCTCCCAAAGTGCTGAGATTACAAGCATGAGCCACCACATCTACCAATTAAGAGCATTTTAGATGACCTTCATCTATTAGCTACAATAAGCACCTGATTAGCTGTGCAATGTTGTTGCCTCTGCCTTGCACAACAAGGGAATCACCACTTGTTCCGCAGTGGGCAGCCAGTCTATGCTAACCTGCCCCAAGTCCAAGGAAGCTAAGAGGCCTAAGAAAAAGGCTAACAAATCCAGTTTCTTAGAAACATTTAATAAAGACTTATGAACAGAAGCCATGTCTGTGTCTCAGGCAGCAGCAAGACAAGATGGTGTATCCCTGTGCTATTGCACCCCCAGACTCAGGGCTTATATACCATAGAAAAAGCGTGACTTGGAAGGAACAGGTAGGACAATTGAAATACAATAACATCAAAGCTTGTTTTCACCTAAAGTCAGGTTTTACAGAAAGTAGGTGCTCTTGCACAAGCCATGATAGATAAAGTAGGTATCTTAGAGGCCTTCACAAAACTGAGATTAATCAGATATCAATACGGTGGATTAGTATGCAGCATGAAGTCGCTTTGGCCTCCATGTCACTCACCACTGCAAATCTTGTTTTCCCGGATTTATTATCATCTACAATAAAAGACCTGGTCTTTTGGCATAAAAACTTGGTATATGTAAAGAATACATATACATAATATATGTACATTAAGAGTAATCATATAATGAACATCCATGAAGTTATCACCCAATCAAGAAACAAAATGTCATTTGTTTACCTCTATTCATAACTTCTCATCCCGTTGCCCTGCTTCCTGCCCCACTCAGCACAGATCACTACTGTAAATTTTGTGTTTATCATTCTTTTAATGTAAACAATTGTCTGGATGACAGAGCCTTGGCAGAAAAATAAAATAAAATATAGTAAAAAATAAAAAATTGTTGTTATAAAATATGTATGCATTCAAAATTAAGCATCCACAATTTATCTAAGTAGTTATATGCTACTATATTTTCACAACTGTATCTTTTACTGTTTTAATCCTCCAAATTTCTTATTCCATTCTACTGTTAAAAAGCTATTATTTTTATAGTAGGAAGAAAAGCAATACCATGATCTGTGCTGCCATGGGCTTTCTTCTAATGGCTCCTGGTACAAAGGTACAAAATTTTCTTTATGGCCTGCCTAGGAGTGAAATCACTGGATTGTGTGGTATACAAATGTTCTACCTTTTAAGATAATTCCCAATGGTTTTCCAACATGATGGTAGAAATCTTGTTTTCATGGAGTTTGACTGTGAGAAAGTGAGTTAGTGCCAGCATAAGACACAGGCCAATGTCAGTATAAGCAGAAGCCCTGAAGTAGAGAAGAGAATGCTGTTCCTGACAGATGCAGAAATAGCAACATCAGAGATCCAGAGCTATTGCTAGGTCCTGAAGATATTCCAGTTGCTAAGGTTGGCATTGGGTAGGACTTCCAGTAATGTGTTGCATAAAAATGGTGGTATTCAGCATTGTTTTCTCCTTCTCAATCATAGGAGGAAAGCTTTTTATCACTTTAACATAAAGTGTGTTATTTCTTGTAGGTTTTTTCCTACATTAAAGAAGTTCCCAGTGAATACTAGTTTCCTGGAGGATTTACTTTTTGAGTCAAAAAATGGATATTGGATTTTATCAAGTGCTTTTTCTGCATCTGGCAAGATTATTATAGTTTTTTCTCTACTTTTTGCCACTAATGCAGTGAATTACTTTATTTTTCAAATGTTAAAGCAACATTGCATTCCAGAATACACCTAAATTTATGGTGTTATTTTCTTGAGGATTTCTGCATTTGTATATATATGAGACACATTAGACTTCAATTTTTCTTTTTTGAAATCTCCTAGACAGAGTTTGATATCAATATTACATCAGCCTCATAAAATGAATTGGATGTTTTCTTTTTTTCCTATTTTTGGGGAAATTGTGTTTAAGGTGTTAATGAGTCTTCCTTAAATGTTCGTAAGATTTTATTATTGAGTTCTTCTGGGGCTGGACTTTTCTTTGTGGAGGTTTCATTTTGTTTTTGCTGTTGTTTTATTATAGACTAAATTTCTTTAACAGAAAGTAGACTTATTCAGATTTCCTATTTTCTCCTATATCAGTTTATACATTTCACCTAAATTTTCAAAGGTATTGCAATAAAGTTGTACATAATATCCTTTTATCATTTTAATGTATGTAGAATCATGATGTTGATAATATTTACCTTCTCTTTTTCTTTTATCACTCTTGCTAGATATTCATAAATATTATTAGTGATACAGGAGTTAAGAAGAAATTAGGCAGAGTAAGGGTACGAAAGTCCTGGGTAAGGTTTTCCTTTTAATGAAAAGCAGCCCCAAATTATTTTCTTTTCTAACAAAGAGCTGCCTGTAAAATCGAGCTGCAGACATAGATGCCAGCAGTTGTGCTAATCATGTTCAAGATGGCAGCTCCATCTTCCCTTCTCTTTGTCAGCCATGTCTATTGTAAGGAGCAGACAAGTTGGCCCAAGTCAACTGGAAACCCATTTGCATAATAAAGTTAGGGTGGGGTAGCCAGCCTTCCCTGTACAATATGTAAATATCACACCTGATCGAACCAATCTGTAAGCCCTATGTAAATCAGACACTGCCTCCTCAAGGCTGACGATAAAGTCCAGCACATCTGCCACCAGCACGCCTTTCATCTGGGCAGTCTCCCTCTCTCACTAGAGAGAGAGCTGTTTTCCTTCTTCTTTCTTTTGCCTATTAAACTTCTGCTTCTAAACTCCTCCTGTGTGTCTATGTCCTAAATTTTCCTGGCACAAGACGACAAACCCCAGGTATTTACTCCAGACAACATAGCCACTTCATTAGTACTGGTTTTCCGGGGGTATTTTTGTTTACAATTTCTTTAATTTCTGTTATCTTCTTAATTTTTTCCTTTATTCTAGAATCTTTTAGTTTAATTTGCCATTTTTATTCTAATTTTTTTAGATGAATACCTACATAATAAATTACCAGACTTTCTTCTCTTCCAATATATGCATTTAAAACTATAAGTTTTCCTCTGAGCACTGTTTTGGCTGAATTCCACAAGTTTTTATGTGATAGTTGCATTGTATGTACACTAAATCTCCTCAACATACAATTTACCCATGTAACAAACTTGCACGTGTACCCCTTGAATCTAAAAGTTGGAAAAAAAGTAAAATATAAAAATAAATTTGCATATTCCTAATAGCTAATGATAGTGACCATCTTTTCATGTGTTTTTTTGCCATTTGTATATCTGCTTTGATAAAATCTCTTTTCAAATCTCTTACCCATTTTTAAAATATTTTTTGGCTTATTAATGAGCTGTGTAAGTTGTTTATATCTTCTAAACAAGGCCATTTATCAGATATATAATTTGCAAATATTTTTTCCCACTCTATAGTTTGACTTTTAATTTTCTTAACCATGCCTTGAAGGCTCTCCCTCTGGTATCATTCTCATTCATTCATTCATTCATTTAGCCATTTGTTAATTCAGCCATTCATTCATTCATGCAGCAAATGTGTGTTTGGTATGTACTAGGTATTGCAGTGCAATAAAAAAGTTTTCAAAACCTTTTCTCTCTTTCCATTCAGAAAATGACCTTGAGTTAACCTTCTAACATTGTTTCCCTGGAAATGTGAAATGCTGACTTCGTTACTAGTCAACATTACTTACGGCAAAAAATGATGCCTGACCGGAAACAACATCAGCACTGGGAGGACAGAGAGTGAACCTTAAAGATTTGGTGGGAAGCCATAGCTTTGGGGCTTCCTTGAGGATATTGATCTTGTAATGGGTGTACGCATCATGTGGATTGCTAGTAGACACCACCAGGGAATAAATACAATATTATGGGGCAATAGACCTTCTAGGTAAGGGTGGTATCTTCACCCACCAATGTGATCTCCTTCTTTAAACATGGGCTATTACTTGGAGGGCTAGAGAAGAAAATCCTGGACTGTTGTCTGGACTCCTGCTGATGACACACCTGATGCTGTCCTTCTATCATCTCCTACCCATGTTCTGTAAAGCTGCATGAGTCTGATGCCACAAGTCCAGTTAAGTCCATGAGTATAACTGGCTAGCTGAACCCAAGACCACTGCTTCTGGTCAAGCAAAGTGGGTGATTTATGCTTCCAGACATTTATACAGAAAGATGCATGATCCAAAGAGCCTGTTTGGTCTCAGGTACCTTACATCCTAATAGGAAGAGTCAGAAGACAAATAGATTTAAAAATCATGCCAGGTGGTAGTGCTCTGTTGAAAATCAAGCAGCAGGTGGAAGATAGAGAAGGACAGTGAGGAGACGTTGACATTTTATATAGAGTGCTCAGGGCAGGTTCTGTGAAAAAGTGACATTTGAGCAGCTATTTCAAAGAAACGAGGCAGCAATCTATGTAGATATCTGCAGGATAACATTCTAGTCAGAGGAAACAAGTGTAACAGTCCTTAGCAGAAACGCGCTTAGCATGTTCAAAAAGCAGCAAGGCAGCCAGTGTAAAAAAGCAAAAAGGTGAAGAAACGAGGCCATAAAGTGTGTGGGAAGCCAGACCTGATAGTTCTTTGTAAGCTACCCGAAATGAATGGGAGGTCTTGGAAGTTCTAGGCAGGAGGCACAACAGGAGCTGTTGTGTGAAGAGCAGGCAGTGAGATCAAGGGTGGAAACAGGAAAACCAGTTAAGCTGTTGCAATAATGCAAAGAGAGACAGTAGGGATGACAACTAGAATGCTGTACGGTGAGTGGTGCGAAGTGGTCAGATTTGGAATCTGTTTTGAAGGTTGGGTTTGTTTCTGGGTTGACTTTTTGACATGAGGAAAAAGAAAAAGGAGTCAAAGTCAAGTATACGTCTTGTGGTGTAAGTATCTAGTTAAATAAGTTGCCACAAATTGAAATGTGGAAAATTGAAAGGAGAATTTGAAGGGATGGGACATCAAGAGTCATTTTTGCACATTTGTTGTTAAACACTCTTAAGACATCTAACTAGAGATGTTGTATAGTTAGATGTAAAAGATTCTGGAAAGTTTGAGAATAAGGTGTAAATTTGGGAGTCATGATGATATAGACAATATTTGAAGTCAAAGAAGGAGTTCAAGGACTGGGCCCAGATACTCAGGAATTGTTTCATTTAATTGAGCATAAAAATTTCAAGGAATTTTCAAATCTTTCAGATTTTAATTCTTTTTTTTTTTTTTTTTTTTTTTTTTGAGACGGAGTCTTACTCTGTACCCCTGGCTGGAGTGCAGTGGCGCGATCTCTGCTCACTGCAAGCTCCGCCTCCTGGGTTTATGCCATTCTCCTGCCTCAGCCTCCCGTGTAGCTGGGACTACAGGCACCTGCGACCGTGCCCGGCTAATTTTTTTTTTTTTGTATTTTTAGTAGAGACGGGGTTTCACCGTGGTCTCAATCTCCTGACCTTGTGATCCGCCCGCATCGGCCTCCCAAAGTGCTGGGATTACAGGCGTGAGCCACTGCGCCCGGCCCAGATTTTAATTCTTAAGAAGTTCATGATTTGCCATTAAAGTGTCATGACACCAAGGGTTCTATAAAAAGCACATGTGGCACACACAAACTGACTTTGTTTTGCATATGGGCAACTAACAAAAAGATAACTCCAAATATGCAGTATTGGACAAGGATCTTAAAAATTTTTTTTTTCTCAATTTGCTTCAAAGAAAAAGAAATAACTTTCATTCTAGAATGCTTACATTTATGGCCAAATATAGTCTACATAAAAATGAACTATTATTCAACCCAAAACATTTTGCCTAACTTAATTTTTGTTGTCTCCATCACCTGTTATGAAACAAAAATAAAGTGTGTATACATGTCATGGGGTCATCATGACCAAAGTGATTTAATTTATATTCTTTATAAAAACAGTCAGAAGGAAATCTGCTTACAACCAACATACTTAGAGTCAAACATAATAAGGTAAAAGTTCTCAGGCTACACAAAGAAAGAGATTCCAGTGTTTGCATGAGCAGCAGGGAACGTAGGTCTAAGAATAAAGAAGTCTTACTTTTTTACTGTATTGTATTCTCTTTGTGCTCATTGTGCATATTTGCCCCCTTTAAGGAAAAATATTATCTGGTAAAAAAAATAATAATAAAGTTTAGTTAAATTAAATTAAAATCAAGCATAAGATTTGAATGGGAGTGGAAATATTGAGGTCATCAACTACTAAAGAGCCAAGAATTCCCAATGACTTCTACCAAGACCCAACACTACTACTGCTTTAGGTTCTAATAACCATTTTTCCCCCTTTCTATTGCCCCTTTAAGACAACTTTATTGCTTTAGGTTCAGTTTCCCCCCAACCACCAATTTTTTTTTTTTTTTTTTTTTACCAGAGTCTCCCTCTGTCACCAGGCTGAAGTACAGTGGCACAATCTCAGCTCACTGCAACCTCCACCTCCTGGGTTCAAGCGATTCTCGTGCCTCAGCCTCCCAAGTAGCTAAGATTACAGGTACACACCACCACACCCAGCTAATTTTTGTATTTTTAGTAGAGATGGGATTTCACCATGTTGGCCAGGATGGTCTCAATGTCCTGACCTCGTGATCTGCCCACCTCGGCCTCCCAAAGTGCTGGGATTACAGGAGTGAGCCACCGTGCCAGGCCAAGCTAATTCTTTTATACCCTTGCCAGCATTTTCCCCCTCTTTTATTAGCCCCAGAAATGCAAGCTTCTAAGTAGCAGATTAAGAACATTAGAGAACATAAACAGTTGAAAGATTATTATTTCATATAACATACAGTTAAAAATAAAAGTGACACGAAGCAAATATATAGAGAAATTTTAAAACCAAACAAAACATACATGTATGGAGATATTTACTGTTTCTTTCTAATTACCATCTTATTCTTTTGGGGACCTTTTTTTTTTTGCAAAATGCTTTAAGTACCTGCTTAACAATCCATTACATACACCAATGCCATTAAAGTCTTTATCTGAGCATTATTTTCTCTCTCTTTCCTATATCTTTTCCCTTTGCTTAGTCTCTAGTATTCAGTACAGATTCTCTTATGCGCCTCATCCTGGATAATTATTTGTCAGAGAGCTAAGGGAGAGCTCTTATCACCCATGCTATATGAAAACAGCCATCTGCCAATCAAATGGTATGGCATAGAGCATTAAAAATTAGGAAAATATTGGCTGGGCGCCATGGCTCATGCCTGTAATCCCAGCACTTTGGGAGGCCAAGGTGGGTGGATCACGAGGTCAGGAGATCAAGACCATCCTGGCTAACACGGTGAAACCCCATCTCTACTAAAAATACAAAAAATTAGCCGGGCAAGGTGGCGGGCACCTGTAGTCCCAGTTACTCGGGAGGCTGAGGCAGGAGAATGGCATGAACCCGGGAGGCAGAGCTTGCAGTAAGCCAAGATTGCACCATTGCACTCCAGCCTGGGCAACAGAGCAAGATCCTGTCTCAGAAAAAAAAAAAGAAAAGAAAAGAAAAGAAAATATTCCACATAAGTATACAGCAGATAAACTAGCTTATCTCCACCAGCTGATTAGTTCAATTATTGAGTGATAATATATTTATTTATTTTTTTTAGGAATCCTGATATGAATCATAAATTTAAGGCATGGACTGGCTTGTTCCTCCCCGCCACCTTGGCTAGAATGCCAAACATATTTGCATTAGATTTCCTCGTTTTTTTCAAATTTTCAAGATAATTGTTTTAGAGCATCCTTGCTGACAGCCCATGTCTCTTTTGTCCGTAAAATCTTTTTGCTCCATTCTGTGAATATTGGATAACATGGGGTCTACACAATCGAGATGTTATGGAAAGCTGATTGTGACACGATGACTTTAGCTTTGCTGTTCTTTTCTCAGAAGTATTTCCCCAACTCCAGTTATACCCCTTGATGTTTATATTTGGATGTTGTTATGAAAAGGGACATTTTAAATTTTAAAGCATATAAAATGTTTGTGAAAGCTTCTCTGTCTCTTTTTCTTTCTCTCTCTGAGCCAGAATTAGATTAGAACTTGGCCAGACTCCTATGACAGGGGGCTTTTATGAGACAAAATCTTCCAGAGTATTCCCAGTAAACAGTCTGTACATTTCTTTAAGTTAGAAGAGAAACTCAAAAACTGTCATAGCTACATATTGTCTAGATTCTGGTTTTCATGATAGAACACATCCCTGAATCTTTTCTATCAGATTTGGCTAGTTTTTATTGAACATCCAGAGAAGAAAAGCCCTACATAGACTCATTTTCCCCTCAGAAATCACTTGTTATGCTCCAAAATGCAAAGGGAAAATTTTTTACTTTGTAAATAACATGTATGTATATAAAGCATTTTAAAACTAGGACTAAATATTTTTTGTAATTAGAAATAAAATTTGGTGACAATCTAACATTTACAGGGGGAAGTTTCCTTTAACAGACCTTTTTTCCATAAAATATATAACTATAACTTACTTATTATTTAGGAAATAAGGTATTTATTTACATCAGAGAATATTCTTTCTTTGCTTTAAATTGGCTTTATTAAGTTATTTAATCTGCACAGTTGGATATGTTTTAACCTATGTATACACCCGAGAAGCCATCACTACAATTAACATAAAGAATATATCCATCAATCCCCAAAGGTTTCTGGTGCCCCAGTGGTAATCCCTCCCTCTTGTTCCATCCCACTGGTGTCTCCTTTGTCTCTAGGCAACCAATGATCTGCTTTTCTGTGATAGATTAGTTTGCACTTACTAGACTTTACTATCAGTAGAATCATACAATATGTATTTCGTTTAGTCTGAGTTTTTTCACTTAGAATAATGATCTTGAGATTCATTCATTTGATGCATGTACCAGTAGTTCTTTCCTTTCTATTGCTGAATATTATTCTATTGTATGGACACACCTCAATTTGTTTATTCATTCACCTGTTGATGAACATTTAGTTTTGGGCTATTATAAATAATCTGCTGTAAATGTAAAAGAACAGAAATTATAACAAACTGTCTCTCAGACCACAGCGCAATCAAACTAGAACTCAGGACTAAGAAACTCAATCAAAACTGCTCAACTACATGGAAACTGAACAACCTGCTCCTGAATGACTACTGGGTACATAACGAAATGAAAGCAGAAATAAAGATGTTCTTTGAAACCAATGAGAACAAAGATACAACATACCAGAATCTCTGGGACACATTTAAAGCAGTGTGTAGAGGGAAATTTATAGCACTAAGTGCCCACAAGAGAAAGCAGGAAAGATCTAAAATTGACACTCTAACATCACAATTAAACGAACTAGAGAGGCAAGAGCAAACACATTCAAAAGCTAGCAGAAGGCAAGAAATAACTAAGATCAGGCAGAACTGAAGGAGATAGAGACACAAAAAACCCTCCAAAAAATCAATGAATCCAGGAGTTGGTTTTTTGAAAAGATCAACAAAATTGACAGACCGCTAGCAAGGCTAATAAAGAAGAAAAGAGAGAGGAATCAAATAGACGCAATAAAAAATGATAAAGGGGATATCACCACCGACCCCACAGAAATACAAACTACCATCAGAGAATACTATAAACACCTCTGCGCAAATCAACTAGAAAATCTAGAAGAAATGGATAATTTCCTGGACACTTAAACTCTCCCAAGACTAAACCAGGAAGAAGTTGAATCCCTGAATAGACCAATAGCAGGCTCTTAAATTGAGGCAACAATTAATAGCCTACCCACCAAAAAAAGCCCAGGACCAGATGGATTCACAGCTGAATTCTACCAGAGGTACAAGGAGGAGCTGGTACCATTCCTTCTGAAACTATTCCAATCCATAGAAAAAGAGGGAATCCTCCCTAACTCTTTTTATGAGGCCAACATCATCCTGATACCAAAGCCTGGCAGAGACACAACAAAAAAAGAGAATTTTAGACCAATCTCCCTGATGAACATCGATGCAAAACTCCTCAATAAAATACTGGCAAACCGGATTCAGCAGCACATCAAAAAGCTTATCCACCATGATCAAGTGGGCTTCATCCCTGGGATGCAAGGCTGGTTCAACATTCGCAAGTCAATAAACGTAATCCAGCATATCAACAGAACCAAAGACAAGAACCACATGATTATCTCAATAGATGCAGAAAAGGCTTTTGACAAAATTCAACAGCCCTTCATGCTAAAAACGCTCAACAAATTCGGTATTGATGGAACGTACCTCAAAATAATAAGAGCTATTTATGACAAACCCACAGCTAATATCATACTGAATGGGCAAAAACTGGAAAAATTCCCTTTGAAAACTGGCACAAGACAGGGATGCCCTCTCTCACCACTCCTATTCAACATAGTGTTGGAAGTTCTGGCTAGGGCAATCAGGCAAGAGAAAGAAATCAAGGGTATTCAGTTAGGAAAAGAAGAAGTCAAATTGTCCCTGTTTGCAGATGACATGATTGTATATTTAGAAAACCCCATCGTCTCAGCCCAAAATCTTCTTAAGCTGATAAGCAACTTCAGCAAAGTCTCAGGATACAAAATTAATGTGCAAAAATCACAAGCATTCTTATACACCAGTAACAGACAAGCAGAGAGCCAAATCAGGAATGAACTTCCATTCACAATTGCTTCAAAGAGAATAAAATACCTAGGAATCCAACTTACAAGGGATGTAAAGGACCTCTTCAAGGAGAACTACAAACCACTGCTCAGTGAAATCAAAGAGGACACAAACAAATGGAAGAACATACCATGCTCATGGATAGGAAGAATCAATATCATGAAAATGGCCATACTGCCCAAGGTTATTTATAGATTCAATGCCATCCCCATCAAGCTACCAATGAGTTTCTTCACCGAATTGGAAAAAAATGCTTTAAAGTTCATATGGAACCAAAGAAGAGCCCACATTGCCAAGACAATCCTAAGTCAAAAGGACAAAGCCGGAGGCGTCACGCTACCTGACTTCAAACTATACTACAAGGCTACAGTAACCAAAACAGCATGGTACTGGTACCAAAACAGAGATATAGACCAATGGAACAGAACGGAGTCCTCAGAAATAATGCCACACATCTACAACCATCTGATCTTTGACAAACCTGACAAAAACAAGAAATGGGGAAAGGATTCCCTATTTAATAAATGGTGCTGGGAAAATTGGCTAGCCATAAGTAGAAAGCTGAAACTGGATCCTTTCCTTACTCCTTATACGAAGATTAATTCAAGATGGATTAGAGACTTAAATGTTAGACCTAATACCATAAAAACCCTAGAAGAAAATCTAGGTAGTACCATTCAGGACATAGGCATGGGCAAGGACTTCATGTCTAAAACACCAAAAACAACGGCAGTAAAAGCCAAAATTGACAAATGGGATCTAATTAAACTAAAGAGCTTCTGCACAGCAAAAGAAACTACCATCAGAGTGAACAGGCAACCTACAGAATGGGAGAAAATTTTTGCAATCTACTCATCTGACAAAGGGCTAATTTCCAGAATCTACAAAGAACTCAAACAAATATACAAGAAAAAAACAAACAACCCCATCAAAACGTGGGCAAAGGATATGAACAGACATTTCTGAAAAGAAGACATTCATACAGCCAACAGACACATGAAAAAATGCTCATCATCACTCGCCATCAGAGAAATGCAAATCAAAACCACAATGAGATACCATCTCACACCAGTTAGAATGGCAATCATTAAAAAATCAGGAAACAACAGGTGTTGGAGAGGATGTGGAGAAACAGGAACACTTTTACACTGTTGGTGGGATTGTAAACTAGTTCAACCATTATGGAAAACAGTATGGCAATTCCTCAAGGATCTAGAACTAGATGTACCATATGACCCAGCCATCCCACTACTGGGTATATACCCAAAGGATTATAAATTATGCTACTACAAAGACACATGCACACGTATGTTTATTGCGGCACTATTCACAATAGCAAAGACTTGGAATCAACCCAAATGTCCATCAGTGACAGACTGGATTAAGAAAATGTGGCACATATACACCATGGAATACTATGCAGCCATAAAAAAGGGATGAGTTTGCGTCTTTTGTGGGGACATGGATGCAGCTGGAAACCATCATTCTTAGCAAACTATCACAAGAAGAGAAAACCAAACACCGCATGTTCTCACTCATAGGTGGGAACTGAACAATGAGCTCACTTGGACTCGGGAAGGGGAACATCACACAATGGGGCCTATCATGGGGAGGGGGGAGGGAGGAGGGATTGCATTGGGGAGTTATACCTGATATAAATGATGAATTGATGGGTGCTGACGAGTTGATGGGTGCAGCACACCAACATGGCACATGTATACATATGTAACAAACCTGCACGTTATGCACATGTACCCTAGAACTTAAAGTATAATAAAAAAAAAAATTAAAATAAATAAATAAATAAATAAGCTGCTGTGATATTGTTCATTACTCTTGGGTAAATACCTAGGAATGGAAAGACTGGGTTTAAGGAGGTCTATGTTAACCTGTAATGAACTGCCAAACTGTTCTCATACACAGTTGTACCATTTTCCATTCCCACCAGGAGTTTGGTTGTTCCATATCCTCACCAACACACAATATCACCTTTCTTTATTATGGCAATTCTGGTAGATGGGTTATCTTAAGATGGTTTTAATTTACATGATGTTGAGCATTTTTTCATATGCTTACTTGACATCCATAAATCTTTGATGAAGTGTCTATTAAATCCTTTGCCTATTTTTATTGGAGTGCTTATTTTCTTATTTTCAGGCATGCAACACTTTTTTTTTTTTTGAGACAGAGTTTCACACTTGTTGGCCAGGCTGGAGTGCAATGCACGCTCTCAGCTCACTGCAACCTCCCCATCCAGGGTTCAAGGGATTCTCCTGCCTCAGCCTCCTGAGTAGCTGGGATTTAGAGGCATGCACCACCACACTTGGCTAATTTTGTATTTTTAGTAGAGACAGAGTTTCGCCATGTTGTTCAGGCTGGTCTCGAACTCCTGACCTCAGGTGATCCATCTGCCTCGGCCTCCCAAAATGCTGGGATTACAGGTGTGAGCGACCGTGCCAAGCCAGCATACTTTTTATATATTCGGAGTAGACGTACTTTATCAAATATGTGTTTTGCAAATACTTTCGCAGTCTTTGGCTTACTCTTCATTCTCTCAAGAGTATCTTTTGAAGATCAGAAGTTATTCGTTTTGATGAAGTCTAATTTATTCGTTTATAGGTGATGCTTTTGGTGTTGTATCTAAGAGATATTTAGTCACCATCTTTGATGTCATATCTAAGAAATCCAGGATCACAAAATTTTTTCCTTAAAATTTTACAGATTTAGGTTTTATACTTAGGTCCATGATCTCTTTTAATTTTTGTGTACTGTGCCAGGTATGGATCAAAGTTTATTCATTTGCACACAAATATTCAATTATTCTGGCACCATTTGTTGAAAAGACTATACTCCTCTGAAACTGCCTTGGCATCTTTGTCAAAACTTAACTATTTATGTGTGAGCCTATCTCTGAACTCTGGGTTTCATTAATGTATCTATTTCTACACTAATACTACAGTGTCTTGGTTACTATAAATTTATGACAAGTCTTAAAGTCAGATTATGTATGTCTTTCAGTGTTATTTTTTCCAGCATGTTTGAGCCATTATAGCCCTTTCACATTTCAATGTAAATTTTAGAATCAGATTGTCAATTTCTACAAAAATGCCTGCTTGGATTTTGATTGAAATTACTTTGAATTTCTAGGTCAGTTGGGGGAGAAATTACATATTAACAGTATTAAGTTTCCAATCCATGAACATGGTATATCTCTTTAATTATTAAGGTTTTCCTTAATTTTCCTCTGCAGTGTTTTATATTTCCAGTGCCAACACAGGGCCTAGAATCCAAGAGTAATTTTACTTTTTGGTATATCGAACCACTATAAACCTATCACAAAGGAAATCTATCTTCAACTTTTAATAAAAGTGTAAAATGTACAGCACTCTGATAAAATTATTCCAATTACTAATACACATTAACAATAATACCGTTTATACTTTTACATGACTTTATACTAATTAGGTAAGATTTGCTTAGACAATGTTGGCGAATTCTCAAATCAATTTTTTTTTATCTTTGGTATCATTGCTAAATAGGTTTATATTTTTTATTCCCTTTTGATCTTGTTCTATTTCTGATCTTGTTTCTCTAGAGGAGCTGGTATAGAATCAGTATTTCTTTAAATAATCTCACTGTTAATTCTCCCTTTCTGTATTCTGATAAACTATTCACATTCTCACCCATTCCTTTTCCTCTATCCCACATAGTTCCTACTTTAACAAATAATCCAATAATTGCTTATTATTAGACTGCACTACTCATCTGATTCATGACACAAAGCTTAAGTCATGACCTATGGTACTACTTTTTTTACTAGCAGAGGAAAGAGGAAGTTGGAAAAAATTTATATCAAAAATGTTTTAATTTAGTATAAAAACTTTAAGCTTTGAATTCCAAATTGGAAACCCAATAAAAGAAAAAAGACTACAGGGTGATTTTAGGCCTCTCATGACTTGCTGACAAAAAGGGTTAAAGTTAGGATTAAAGTGTAGAGATAGACCTGAAAAACAGATAATCTAAAATATGTAGTTTTTTTATGCTATAGTATATTTTTTTAAAAGGTTTCATAATATAAAGCAGAAATAAACAGAAAGAAGCCATTAAACAAACAGTCAAGTTTTGTTTATTTTGAGCCTATTAAGCAAAAATCAATTTAATTTTAAAAAGAGTCTATTTTATCTTTGTGTTCTTTTAATTTTAAAGACTTTATGATATGGTTTGGCTGTGTCCCCACCCAGATCTCATCTTGAATTCCCACATGTTGTGGGAGGGACTCAGTGGGAGGTAATCGAATCATGGGGGCAAATCTTTCCCATGCTGTTCTCATGACAGTGAATAAGTCCCATGAGATTTGATAGTTTTAAAAAGGGAGGTTTCCCTGCACAAGCCTCTTGCTTTGCTTGCTGATATCCATGTAAGACATGACTTGCTCCTCCTTGTCTTCTGCCATGATTATGAGGTATCCCCAGCCATGTGGAACTGTAAGTCCATTAAACCTCTTTCTTTTGTAAATTGCCCAGTCTCAGATATGTCTTTATCAGCAGCATGGAAATAAACTAATACACTTTACCATAAAATTTTATTGTTTTCCTTCAACTAGTTTTAGCTATCTTACTGAATAACCGTTTTTATAAAATGAAATCTTGGGCCAACAAGATGAGCACCATCTTACTTTAAAGAATTTACTCCCAGCTGTAACTGGAAATCTTTACTGTCATCTAGAGACAATGATAACATATTACAGGAGAGAAACACAAATCTGTTTAAAGTATTTGACAGTGGATATAGTTAACTCTAAAATGCCATCATTTTCTATAATCCAAAGTGGCATCTAAAGTTATATGGTGAATCATTTTTACTCCTTATCAGTGTCTATGAGATTCTAGAAGCACCTCAGCATCAAGGCTTAGTTATTTCCCCAGCAATGGTAAAGATTTTGTCAACTAATCAACCAATTAAGGGAGGAAGGAAAGGGAATTTAACAATTTAGTCTTAAAAATGAGTACATTATAGTTTTACATGAAGGAAAAACTAAAACAGTGTATCTTAGAGCATAGTCCATGACCACCTTTATCAGAATTATCTGAGGGGACTCTCAAATCTGCATTTTTACGAAGCTCCCCAGTGGTTATTATCATATCATAATTTGAAGCTCATCATTCTGAAATTTTTTGCTTCAACCGTTAGCAAATAGAAAAAGAATAAGATTCTTCTTATAGGGGGTATACAATGCACAATAAACAAGAAGGGAGTTAAAGGAAGAGAAACCTGTGTGGCCTGCTATCAGAAAGTGTCAATGAAAATACAGAATGTAAGCTGAAACTTAAGAGAAGAAATTGCTTCCTTTAGATGTCAGAAGCAGAATATAAGAGAACAGAGGGAAGGAGGCATATGCCTGTTTGGGGAAAGGTATGAGAAGAGAATAACCACAATTTTATGTAAGATACAGCTTGGGTAACAGCGGCAATTAATATCGAACCAGTGAGGTAAGTCACATAGATCACATAAGCATGGCAAGGAAGCTAAGCCTTGATATGATATTTTTCTTCTTAAATTTGATGGTGATATGATAAAAAAAAAACAGTTTAAAGATTTGCTATGGCAATGATCAGATAATGTAGATATATATATATACACACACACACACACACAAATGTATACACACACAGTCATATATATGTATATATGAATAGTAATGGGAAAACAGAGACAGAAAACTTGGCCAAATAACAGCTTCAGAAACAATAATATGGAAAGAGAGAGATTTAGGTGCAGAGTATTAGGGCCTCACTGTGGAGACAGAATGAATGTGAGAGAAACTTTTAACTATTTCTATCGATTATTTCTTATACCAGAGAAGATAACCAAGAATGTACTTTTTCTCCTCATTCCAATTAAAAGGAAAATAAAAACAGAACAAAATTCAAATGATTAATTTGTGTTATTATTCATGATAAATAACTCCAAATATTTAGCAGCCAAATGATTTCACAAATATTACTTTTCCATTAACAATGTCAAACTCGGAAAGAGTCTTTGTCGTATAAACAGAGTATTGCATTAAAGTAATACATATTCCAACTTTCTATTCACTGCCATACTCTACTTTAACAATGCAAATTTTTAATCATGAATTAGCACACAGCACATAACATTATGTCCATCTTCAGTACTCCATATACTAAAAATAAACACATTCTGGAAGACTTAATTTGCTTATTACATGCATGACTAAGGGAGTTGCTGGCCTCATAAAACTGACTTTGTCACCTGTCTTTCCTTTTAAAGAAGTTTACAAATTCACTGTATTGTCACTGGAGTAATAACTGTTGCTATTTTATAGTTTTGTGATTTGATGTCACATATATTTTAGAAACTTTTCTCCTGAAGAAGAATTCTAAGGCCAACACACTTAGAAAACATTGAGAAATGCCTTGGGAAATCATTACCTATGCTTGAGACAATGTTGGCAGAGTAAACAGTCAGTCTAAAGAAAAACCTATGCAGCGAAAATGGATGAGACTATTTTTAGTAATGTGTATGTGAACAAACTCCACTCATTAAGGTTCTAACATTTTCTGTTCACTCAGTATTAGTGTTATGCATGTAGCAGATGATGTTGCTGCCTTTCCCGGTTCCCTCAGCCCACCTCAGTTCACCTGGAGCTGAGGTATACAGTACATAGCAAGCTAATTTCCCACCTCCAAGGCCAGTCTCTTTTCTAAAGCCTTGAAAGTTGTTTCTTGACCCTCTAGGACTTGGAAGTCCTAGGGAACAAGAGTTAAGACCACAGGGCAATCCTCGAACAGTAGCGGAGGAACATTGGTGGATAAATGCTGCAACCTTCCTGTCCTGCCAGAGGGCAGATCTAGGGACGTTCCATGGAACTCAAAGTTTTACTCACAGTATTGAACTCTAGGTGCACACAGCAATAACCCATTCATTAACATGCACTTAAAAATTTGTTTTTGGCTTTTCTTCCTTCCCTTTCCCACTTTCCCACTTCATTAGTTTGAGTTTCCCCAAAGACTCATCTTTTGGGGAAATTTGAACTAAGCAATGTACTAATACAAAATGAGAAACATTTATAGAAAATTTCCAAGAAAGCCTGTTACTATACATAGTTAAATCAACCGAGCTCTCCAAGGTAGCCAACATATAATCCATAATTTATTTCAACACTTCTGTATCATTCATAGGGCATATTATTAATCCCAGAATTAAAATCACCATGTTTATTACTTATCTGCAAATTTTATTAGTGGTCCATGTGTCTTGCAAGAGCTACAGTAGACAGGCAGGACCTCAGTGTTAGCCCCTAATGAATATGGTCCAGAATATGCTGTGGGAAGAAAACAGCCATCTTTGAAAATATGGCAATAGTAGCATATTTAGGGGGGCTTGACATTTACAATCTTTCTAGATGGGGACCTCCCTGGTGGAAGGTGTGCTAGTGGGATAGTTAGGTCTCAGAGTAGAAAAGTTAAAAAGATGAAAGAGTATAAAGAGAACTATCTTATTATTTTAATATTCTGTATCTATCTCTCTGATGCAAAAAGCACTCTCTGTTGGTAGTTTTCTTATTTCCTGTTTTCAGTGGCTCTCTCTTCTTCTTCTCTCCTGCCCTATTCCCAAAGTCAATTTTATTTAGTAGAAGAAAATGTTAGAATTGGAAAAACAAATAGGATAGTTGTGAAGGGCCAAGAGAACAGAAGCATATTAGATATTGGTTTGTTCTAAGCATCCTCTTTCCCTCCATACTTTTCTATCCCCAAACCTGCAACTTTCTAACTTTTAAATTAAAGTATGAAATTGTTTTGGTTTGGGGCAATAGCGCTATACAGTGGCACCAAGTTGCTGAAGACTTGGCATATTTCAAAACTTTGATAATTCGAGCCTAATTTTAATCTAATTTAAAAGCCTAATCAAAGCCTAACTTTGATAATTCGAGCTTAATTTAATGTTGAGAGCATGCTGGGAAATGTCTACCTAGAATGAATAATTTATAACAAATGTGCATTTGTTTTGCTTTAATGTCTCATTTTAATTTTACCATATTATCTCTGACATTTTTCAGAGTTCTCAAAAATCTGCATAGCATATCATAACAGTTATGGGAAATTGTTCATAGCATTTCATCACCTCTAACTTCTATTCCAAAGTTACTGATTTTAAAGCTTGGTTTTCAGCACTAAAGAATTATCATCACATAAATAAGATGTGATGTCTTACGTGATCTAAAAGTATTTTAAATCATATTAACTGTGAATGGCAAGATAACAGCAAAGCAGTCATCACAGTCCCTCAGACAAGCTCCAGTTCCCATAAACAAAAGCACAGTGCCCAGAATACTAATAAATGATGGGGACATTTCTATTTAACAGCTAATGTGGCAGTACCCTGTGGGAGCAGTAAACATAGTCTACAAGTCACTTGACAGACTAGTCATGAAATTAATCTTTTTTTATATGCTACAGATATTCATTATTTCACATTTTTCATAAAGAAAGATTTCATTAAAATGCTATGTGGTTGTCAATTTACATGATGCAAATTGCCCTAGAATGTGGCAGACACAATGTATTTAGATTAATTTTTCAGAAAAATTCTAAATCACATAAGGTGTCTACGTTCAAGACTGGTGGTAAATAAATAAAAAGTGCTGCCTCCAGTAACAAGATTCAAATCAGTTAACCTGTTATGGGAGTTCTGGCAAGAAGCATAATGAGCTATAAGTATATACATTATAAAAATCTGAGAATATTCTGCTATGTGTAATCTTAGCTTTAACAAAACAAAAAAAAATTACTTGTAAAATTTCCTTTGGTTCAAGGACTTTTATATGTTTATTTTAGGGGTTAGCCAAAATATTTTAGGAAGAAATTAAGTTCATTTTCACATTTCTTAGCCTAGCATGACCTTTGAGATTCTGATAAATAATTTGGCAAAAGTAAAAGTAAATTTGGCTTACTTTGTAGTTGTTATCGATTTTCTGAAAAAAAAAAAAAAAAACTATGCAGAGAACATTTTGATTCTTAAAAGGATACTTTTCTCTATAATTATAATCCCTTATCTTGCTTGGCTGAGCGAGTGTGAAAAAGCAACTGCTCTGTACATATGAAGATAAACCAAGTACACAGATTAAAAGGAAGGTATGGTGGATAATCATAGAAAGGCTGGCTATGAAATAATGTTCTCAATTTAGTTGAATATGCTGTGAAATAATGAAATGGTTACAAACTAGAGAGAATGACTGCAGAGATCTTTGGTATGCATTTAAAAAACATCACTTGCTCCTTTTCCATTTACTTTTTAAGAGAAATAAATTAACATTAGAAATCCTGCAATTTGCAACACCAAATTCTGTTAAAATACCAAGTTACCTGAAATGTCCATCATGAACCAAGTGCTATACGATTCACTGAGCCATAGAACTGGGTGTGCCCGGCAGCCCTGCATCATCAAATGGACATTGCATATATTAAATAGCTCAAACAGGTACTGAAGGCACAAGTAAGTGGTACCAGCAATGGCTCTGATTCCTATGGCACAACATCTGTCCACAAGCCCCCAAGTTGCTCTTCACATAATATTGGCCACATAGGAAGAAATAAAAAGAAAAAAGAAAGCAGCAGAAAGACCCATTAATGGAGTGATTGGGAATACGCTTTGCAGAAGGAACAGCATCCACCCATTTTACAGCCCTTTCCAACATGTGCTCCATGGAACACTAGATCTGTGGTTGCCAGCAGATATTACACATGCACACACAGATATGAGTTCTGGAGTTACAGACATTTGAGAAATGCTCAATTCAATAAACTGAAATTTACTTTGTTGTCCTTGCATCTTTACACATAGTTTTCCCACACTTTCAGATTTCCATTCTATTTAATAGATCTGATTATGTGAACAACTAGTTACCCTCAAGAAAAGTTACTAATGCATCCCAGAATGGTGTTGGTTACCTCTTTCCTCCCTAATCATCATGCAACACTGTATATTCCATACAGTGGGGGGCCATAATTATTCCTACTTTTTTCACAATTGACACTTAATAGACAGCACTACCAAGGGCATATTCCCTCCCCATCCCAGGTACAAATGCATTTGTGTTCTCAGGGAGGGGAGCATCACCCACCAGGGCCTGTCAGGGAGTGGGAGCAAGGAGAGGGAGAGCATGCGGGGCTTCAAACCTAGATGATGGGTTGATAGGGGCAGCAAACCACCATGGCGCATGTATACCTATGTAACAAACCTGCATATTCTGCATGTGTATCCCAGAACTTAAGAAAAAATAAATAATACATAAGTAAATAAATAAATAAATGCATTTGTCTCCCAAGCACATCTATGCTTATGTTAAATGTGAAAGGTTATCTCTTATGTAGGAGGAGTTTGAAGGTCAGACACCAAGAATTTGTTCTCCAATTGACAAGAGCCACACTATTCAATAGAGCGGGCATTAGCCACACGTGGTTATTTAAAATTAAACTTACAATATAGTTCTTCACTCACACTAGCCACATTTCAGGTGTTCACTGGTCACAGGTGGCCAGTGGCTACAGCACTGAACAGTGTGGGCATAGTAAATTGCCACCATCATAGAAAGTTCTATTGAATAGCACTGGACTAGTGTGACACCACACATACACACATGCTGCTTTCAGGAGGGAGCTCACTAAATCTCAGGCGCCTTCAGAATCTCACAAGGAAATCCTGACTTTGCAGCATCCGTAACTGCATAGAGGCTCCTCTAACCAGCCTCAGCTAAGTGACTGCTGGCAACAAGCAAGCAGGAAAAGAACATTCACATTGTCAGCATATTCAGGCAATCCCGCCTCCCAAAAGAAACCATTACAAACCATAAGGAGCTTGAGCATATGCACACGGGCACACATCCAAAGTTTCTTTTCTCCATATAGGAGATAACAGACTGATTTACCTAAGGACTCAGGGTGGTTTGAACTATCCTGATTCCTGTGTCTTTATTGTGCCAGTCATTTTTGGTTCTCCCAAAACTACCTTAGTTTCCTTGATTCTAACCTATTCAATATAGTTGAAGAGTGAGAGGAGCCTTTGGAGAGCCGACCGACAGTAATTCCACCCTGAGATAATATGGTCAGCTGGACAGGCCCCAAACCACCTGGACTTACCCCATCTTCACTTGTTGAAGAGCTACATATCAAATACCAATTTAGCTAACTTTAAAAGTTTTCATCTTCCATGTTTAGAGTCATTTCCATATCTTTTCACAATATCTCCACTTAATGTGGTTTATATTTCATTAATATTCCCTGAAGGAACCAGATTCAACAAGTCAAGGGGCACAGATTCCAATGAATCTGGTCAAGAATAAGCCAGAATCAGAAATCAAAGTATCAGCCAAAATCTCAAACCATAATTCCCAAACCTGGCTGCATGCCAGAAAAATGTTGGAGCTTTAAAAACATGAATGTCTGGGACCTGTCCCCGGATATACTGATTAAATTAGTCTGGGAATCAAGATTATTTACAATCTCATTAAGTGGTTTTCACATAGTACAGACAATGGTCAGAAGTTAAAACCACCGTCTTAGAAAACACCTGAATCTCATCCTTTAGAGCAGGGGCTATCAAACCATAGCCTGTGAGCCAAATCTAGCCCCACACCTGGGGACCTATTTGTTTATGTCTTGTCTGTGACTGCTTTTCCTGCTACAATGGCAGGTTTGAGGAGTTGCAACAGAGACCACCTGATCCACAAAGCCAAAAGTATTTACTATCTTGCCATTTGCTAAAGTCTGAATGTTTGGGTCCCCCCAGAATGTGTATGTTGAGACTAAATCCCCAGTGCAGTGGCACTGGGAGGTGAGACATCTGGGTGGTGATTAGGTCATGAGGGTGGAGCCCCCACAAATGGGATGAATGCACTTAGAAAAAGAGGCTGGAGAGAGCCTGTTTGTACCTTTCCCCATGAGAGAACACATAGAAGGCACCTCTACGAGGAACGAGCTCACACCAGACACCAAATCCCCTGGTGCCATAATCTTGCATTTTCCAAGCTTCAGAATTGTGGGCAATAAGTTTCTTTTGTCTAGGTTTTTAAATTTTATTTATTTATTTATTTTTAGAGACAGAATCTTGCTCTGTCACCCAGGCAAGGTGCAAGATAGCTTGATGCAGACTCAAACTCCTGGGTTCAAGCAATCTTGGTTTAGCCTCCCGAGCAGCTGGGACTACGAGAATGTGCATCGCCGTGGCTGGCTTTTTGTTTTTGCTTTTGTTTTTTTTTCCACTTCTGTGCAGACAAGGTCTCACCATGTCATACCAGGCTTTTCTCAAACTCCTGACTTCATGCAATCTTCCTGCCTCAGCCTCCCAAGTAGCTAGGACTATATGAGTGTGGGCCACCACAGCCAGCTAATATATTTTTACTTTTGTGGAGACAAGGTCTCATTATGTTGTCCAGGCTTATCTTGAACTCCTGGGCTCCAGCAATCCTGTCTTGGCCTCCCAAAGTGCTGGGAGTACGGGCTGTTGTTTACAAATTATCTAGTCTAAGATATTCTGTTACAGCAGCCCAAATGGACTGATACCATTACAGAAAATGTTTGCTGACACTGGCCCTAGAGCAGTGATCCTCAGAGCAGCATAAGCATCACCTGGAAACTTGTTAGATATGTAAACTCTTAGGCCCACCACAGACCCACTGAATCAGAAACTCTGTGACCTTCTCCTGCCCACTTCTCACTTGCCCCAAGGCGGAGCTCTATTCTTCCTCACCTTTCTGGTGGTTGGCCACTATGTTGGCGAAGCTGGTCTCAAACTCCTGACCTCACGATCCAAAGTGCTGGGATTACAGGCATGAGCCACTGCACCTGGCCCACTTATTTTCTACTCACCTATTTTGTGCAATGTATTGTGTTCAACCCAGACACATGCCTTTGAGCTTTCACATAGCGTAGTGAGGTAGACAAGTGCATCAACTCTATTATTGTAGTAGAGTAGGTGACCTCATGCTATTAAGTTAGCACAGAGAAGCAGCAGGTATTTTAACAGAGTTTCAGTTTTCTATTGGTAACAAATTACCACAAACTTAGTGACTTCAAACAACTGTATTGTCTTACATTTCTGTAGGTGAGGAGTCCCACACAGTGTCACTGGGCTAAAATCAAGGCATCTGCCAGGTTGCATTCCTTTCTGGAAGCTCTAGGAAGAGCTTTTCCTTTTCAGTTCTACTGGTTTCTACATTCTTTGTCTTGTGGCTCCTTTCTTTATCTTCAAAAACGAAACTTCGCATCTCTCTGGCCTGCTTCTGTCTTCACATCTCTTTCTGACCACAGTCAGGAAAGGTTCTCTTCTTTTAACGACTCATGGTTAGACTGGGCCCACTCACATAATCCCAGATAATCTCCCAGGATCAAGATCCTCCACCTGGGATTACAGGCGTGACCACCGCGCCCAGCCTATTCCTTTACTTTCTTAATAAACTTGGTAAGAAATTACCAAGATTACCAAATTACCATCCAAATTACCAGAATTTCATCTGCTAACTTCCTTTTGCCATGTCACATATTCTAAGGTTCCAGGGATTGGGATTTGGATGTGGACAGATAAGGGGGAGTATTTTTCCACCCACCATAGAGGGTGAGGAAGAAGAAACAAAGTGGTGTAAAAAGACCCTGGAAGAGATGAACCTTGAGCCAAGTCTTGAAGGTGTAGTGGGAATTAGCCATCGGGAGAAGCGGGGAAAACGTTTTTTGATACTTATATTTTTTCATCAACAATATTTTTATGCTGCTCCTGCCAGGTTCCAGGCACTATGCAATGACACTGGGAGTACAGGACATAGTCAAAGAATTGCAAGTATCATTGTGACCAGAAAGAGGTCCTGATCCAGACCCCAAGAGAGGGTTCTTGGATCTCATGCAAGGAAGAATTTCAGGCTAGTCCATAAAGTGAAAGCAAGTTTATTAAGAAAGTAAAGGAATAGGCTGGGCGCAGTGGTCACGCCTGTAATCCCAGCACTTTGGGAGGCCGAGGCAGGCGGATCACTATGTCAGGAGATCAAGACCATCCTGGCCAACATGGTGAAACTCCGTCTCTACTAAAAATACAAAAATTAGCTGCGCGTAGTGGCACACACCTGTAGTCCCAGCTACTCGGGAGGCTGAGGCAAGAGAATTGCTTGAATCAGGGAGTCACAGTTTGCAGTGAGGCAAGATCACACAACTGCACTCCAGCCTGAGCAACAGAGTGAGACTCCATCTAAAAAAAAAAAAGTAAAAGAATAAAAAGAATAAAAGAGTGACTACTCCATAGGCAGAGCAGTCGCAAGGGCTGCTCGTTGCCCATTTTTATGGTTATTTCTCGATTATATGCTAAACAAGGGATGAATTATTCAGGAGTTTTCCAGGAAAGGGGTGGGCAATCCCCAGAGATGAAGGTTCCTCCTGTTTTTTGACCATATAAAGTAACTTCCTGACATTGACATGGCATTTGTAAACTGTCATGGCATTGGTGGGAGTGTAGCTGTGAGAATGACCAGAGGTCACCCTCATCGCCATTCTTGGTTTTGAAGGGTTTTTAGCTGGCTTCTTTACTACAACCTGTTTTATTAGCAAGGTCTTTATGACCTGTATCTTGTGCCAACTTCCTATCTCATCCTGTGACTTAGAATGCCTTCATCATCTAAGAATGCAGCCCAGTAGGTTTCAGCCTTATTTTACCAGCCCCTATTCCAAATGGAGGTGCTCTGGTTCAAACACCTCTGACAGTATGGGAAAGCCAGAATATAGGGAGAACGTTAGGGGTGATAGGAAGCTCAAGCTAGCAAGTAGTCAGGGGCCAGGTCATGAGAGTTTTGAATGCCTGTTCAGAAGTTTGGATTTTATCCTGAAAGTGATGGGGAGCTACAAAAATAACTTATGCAGGAGGCGATGTTATTAGATGTGTCTTTCAAAAAAAGAAATAACTCAGCAATGAAAATTATGGATACAATAGAGAAAAACCTAGCATAGTGATACTGTTAGTGGTGATGGGAAATAGATGGATTCAAGAGACATTTAAAAAGTAAAACTCACAGAGAAGTGTAAGGAAGAGGAAGAGAGATACTAGAAAACTACCAGAATTCTACCTTGGTTGAATAATGAGGTAGTGATTCCATCAAGACAGGGAGTGAAGAAAAGAGTGGATTCAAAGTGAAAGTGACTTCTGTGTTGTACACATTACATTTGGGGTGAAATTCTGTTTAGAATATTTACTAGAAGTTTCAATGTAATAAACCAGATCTAAATAAACTAGTTACCTGGGCTATGTTTGCTGAGTCTTTTATAAAAAGGTGGTAATTAATATGATGGGGATAAATCAAAGCAAATAATGAGAGAATGTAAAGTGAAAAAAGATGGGAGAATACCAAAAGAAAGGGTGGACAAAAGGAGTCTATGAAAAATACCAGAAAAGAGATGATAGGAAGTAGAAAAACAACAACAAAAGGGTTGTATCAGCCAGAGGAGGATTTCAAAACTGATTGGTCAACCTGGTAAAATAAGGTAGAACAGTCAAGTAAGTAAGTATTGAAAAGGACCCTTGGATCTGGCAGCTAGGGGAAAAAATCATCAAGTCTCGTTACTTGTCAGTTTCAGTGGCATGGTAGAGACTGGTGCCACCTTGCACTTATTTCAGAAAGGTATGGAAGGTAAAGCACTGGGGAGAGAGAAGCACTTTGTTAGAAGCCAGACTGGGAAGAACCAGCATCATGACTAGGGACACCTGTGTAGAAGATGGCCAAGAATAACAAAGGGATCAAAAGTTTAAGAAAAGGAGCCTGAATCTGCTTTTTTATGTGGAAGCAAAATGAATCAGTAGAGGATAAACAGAATATTCAAATATTCAAAATATTTGAAAAAGTCAAGGTCCCAGAGGGTGCAAACCCACGACATCAGTTGAATTTTAGACTGAGCAAGAAGACTGCTAACTTTTCGAAAAGAGTGAAGGAAAAGGTGGGTTTGGATGCAGTGACTATAATTTTATAAGTTAACAAAGTTCCAAAATTAAAGACTATATTCTCTCTGAAGCAGATGGTGAGGAAATCTATTAAGAGGGGAGGGCTCTAGAGAGGTGGGGATTTAAGAACAAGATGAAGACTTGAAACACTCTATGAGAGAATGGGAACAAGAAAGATGTTTGTCAAGGAGTGTTGAGGGCCAGCTTAGGTTGACAGGTATGGGTTAGTGATGGCAGCCTCCTACAGAAAGTTCTGGAGACCTGACCTTGTTGCTGACAACAGGCACATTTCGCCTGTTCTTCCTTAAGACTCTTCCACTAGCCATTTCTTGTCCCTGCCGTATTCCTCCGTTGATCTCCTGGCTGACTTCACCTTGGAGTTCAGGTCTCAGCTGGGAATGTCATTTCCTTTAGAGAGAACTTTGCTGATCAACCCGAAGTAGCCTCTGGAGTTACTCCCTATCATGCCAGCGTATTTTGCCTTCTTTAGAACTTGCATCACTCTGTAATGTTTTCCTGTTCGCTTATTTCATTATTCCTGTCTGCCTTCTTCTCACTAGAACATAAGCCTTCATGAGAAATGGAACCTTATCAGTTTTGTTTATACAGCACCCCACTCTCTAGCACATAGTAGGTGATCAATAAATATTTCGTGTTGAATATTTCGTGATTTTGCTTAAATAGCTCAGAGGGTAGGGTATAGGAAAGGAAAAAGCAGTGAAAATTGTGACTAAAGTAAAGGGAGAAAATGTACTGTTCAGATGGGTCAATAGACTGGAGGAAAATAGAGACATCAAAGGGCTGGAAGGTTTAGTGAGAGAAATGATAGGAAAATATCGGAGTTTCTTTACAAAATAGTTTAATCATGGAAAACTCCAGACATATACGAAAATAGGAATGAGTCCCTGCACTCAGCCACAGGTTGAACAATTAGCAAGTCACTACAATCTTTTATTCTCTACTTGCCACCCACTCAATCCTTTCATCTAGAAGAAATTATAGTTACTGCATCCACAAATGTCAAAGTAAAATACCCGACATATCATTTTACCCGTAAATATTTTGATATACCCCTAAAAGATGTAAAAAAAAAAATCATTATCACAGTCAAAAATTAAAACTTCTTCCCTAATTACTAGAACTTAGCATTCAGAAGTACAGAACTTCCAGCTGACAAGCTTCAGGATAGAGTCATAGGTGTAGGAGGCCAAGGGAATGGGAGGTAGGTATTTATGGCAGTGATGATTTAGTGAATCTGACATCTGTGGCTGCAGAAGTTAACAATAATTTCTTCTAGGATAATGGCAGTACTTCTGGCACAGAGAGGAATCAGGTGCCTAGTAAATTGAAGGAAGAGCACAAAGAATCAGGTAACAAGATCCTTCAGCTGAGCAATGCAGAAACGAATAAAACTTGATTACTTTTAATTACATATTCCCAACTGTCACTTACGTGACATTATAGCATACATGCACATACGGTTGTTCCTATTTTAATGTAGTTCTTCAATCAAATGTGGGAATTTTTAGTTATAATTTCTACTAAGCATAGCTATTATATAAGTTGCCAGTCATCACTTTTGGGGATAATTATCATCAGAGAGAAAGAAACTACTACAGATTGTGGTTAGAAAAGAAAGGAAGGAAGTCTGCAAGATAGAAATTGTACGATAAAGTGTGGAAGAGAAAAAGGAAACTCGGAGACACTGAGCCTGGATCTCAGGCATGCACTCGCCAGTCTGTTTGGGGAACAGGAGTGCAACATTGTTCACAGCAAGTGACAATATGGCTTCTGGTATAAAGTATAAAAGACAGGAGAACAACAGAATCACTGCATGTGTCCACAGGTTGGTGAATTACCACTATGCAGTTTAACTAAAAATTATTCAAATCATCTCAGGCCCTTTATCTCTGGAATTATGTTGAAGCCTAGAATAAAGAAGGAAGAATTCTATGTCTTAAAATTACAATGACATTAAACATTTGCAAGGACAAATATCAAAACAATGTTTATCATGCACATTATCATATTATCTGTGGCAAAGCAAAAGAAATTTACAACAATCTTGCTGAAATGAGGAAATAGAAATCCTTTAAAAACTCAAGCAAGCAAGGAATCTTAATGAAAAACTTAATTGTGTACCATTCGTGACTGCTGATTTATACGTAAAAAATATCACTGTGGCTTTCTTTAACATACTTTTTTATCATTTAATTTTTGTAAACTTAAATATCTGGAAGTCTTTTCAAAGTATTCATCTTAACTTGACCTCCTAACCTTATACTTGTAATACCTTTATCTTTCAACTCTTTCCACAAGAATTTTCAGGGAATTCATCTTGGCTAGGAGGAATCAACCACTTTCCTTATTTCTGTAGTGCCTCATTTATTGGAGGCCTGTCTTAATTTCTTTTAAGTCTGAGCCTAAGAATGTGTACAAATTTGTTTGACTGGTATAGGCCAATTTCAGAGCAACATATTTTCAACTGGTGACTTGGGTTTGTTCCAAGATTACGTGATATTTTAGAAATAGGAAGAGGTAACTTGTTCTCTCTGTTTCACCTTTATAAAGTGGTGCAGAAAATATTACTAGTTATCTGACAGAAAACTTCTATCAAATCAGTGTCTACCCAAAAGCAAGAAAGCTCCAGTCCTAAACACAGCTCAGAATAATAAAGCATTGCTGTATTTTATCAATTATCAGAAAATGTAACCCAAGATGGCCCTATTTTCCCCTAAAAGGTTCTTAGAAAGTAGTCATTGACAAGTCATTGAGTCATTTTTCAAAATCTATTCTTCCTTATCTGTTTAGTACTTTTTGCCAGGAGATAGGGTTGCCATAGTAAATATTTGCATGATGCTTTCCTCTTATCCAAAGGGGATACATTCCAAGACCCCCAGTGAATACCTGAAACTGCAGGTGGTATTAAACATCATAGACACTGTGTTTTATCCTATGTGTACACTCCTATGATAAAGTTTAATGTATAAGTTAGGCACAGTAAGTGATGAACAATAATAACTAATAATAAAATAGAACAATTGCAATAATATGGTATAAGTTATGTGAATGTGGTCTCTCAATATTTTATTGTACTGTACTCACCTGTTTTCCAACCTCAACTGATCTTAGGCAACTAAAACCACTGAAAGTGAAACTTGATAAGGAGAAATCCTTCACCAGCAACCTTAAAAAGCCTATTTTCGCTTCATTTTCTCCCTACTAAAAAGAAAAATACACTCAACAATATAATTCTGCACTACAAAAAGTAAGTGCAATCACTTTCAAAATTGCCTAGAGATGTTTGAAATGTGCATTTTGCCCCTCATCTAACACAATTTTTCTACATAATTGACACAACACAATCAAATCTTTTCAAAAGGCAGAGTATCCTCTGACTCTTATTTTCTACCTTTATATTCTAGCACTTTCCTGAAATTTTTCTGTAGTTTAATGCTGGAATAACAGCACCTTTATGGCAACCATTTAATAATATTTGCTTCCTTTCTGTAGGTGAGCAATAACTCTAATTAGAGTCAGCCGTAAGAAATAATACACATAGTTGTATAGAGTGCAAGGGAAATTAGACTTGATAGGCATGAAGATTTCACACTCAAGGAAAAGACTTTAATAAAATCTAAAATAACAGAGCATAGCCTAGGAAAGCTATCATCGAATTCAGGGGTAATAGTGCTAGAAATTACTTGGTCTACCCTCTATGTTTTACTGAGGAAAAAACTAAACACCCAGAGAGCAAGCACCTTGTGTGGGTTCTGATTAATGAGAGTCAAGTATTCCAATTGTTCTTCATATTCTAAACATTGCCCACAGCACGGAAGACTCGCTGAATGCACTCTATGCTCACGATACAAAACTAAGCTGCCATTTTTAACTCACACTCTGTGGCTGGAGCTCATAGGAGAGTTGTAAACTCTGGGACTGTTGAGAGTTGGCTCCACACCAACATTAGAGGCAAAGACCAAGCAGGCATTGGGTCCCCTGTGGTGCCTGCAGTGAGATCAAAAAGGGGCAGCAGTATGAAGGATCACTGACTAATAATTAATTTAAGTGTTGGCAGCAATGAAAGATGCATTCCCTTCAAGGGTCTCAGATATGAGCAAGCCAGTGTTTAGGCCATTCCACTGTGAAACCTCCCCAGTCTCCAGCCCCAAGTATGCTGGAGTACCCTGTTTTTATCCTTACTTCACAGGTGCAGTGGCAACTCAGTGTGGGTTCAGGGATATTTTAAGCTAGAAAAGGAGGGAAAGGAGGAAATCATAGGGATAAGGGACACATAAAAGGACTGAACATTTGTAATTCCAGATGGGATAGGAGACTGTTGGAACTGGGGTACTAGAGGGAGTCAGCTAGAGATATAAAAAGTAGTGGTCAGAGAATGGGATACTTGAAACTGAGATTATAGAGGGGTAAGGGTTTTTAGTAATCATGAGATCAGGGTTTGATTATAGCAGTAAATAACTGAGGTAGGTGAAGGATATGAAGAAGAGGAGTTCAAGGAATAAAGAGGGCTTGGCATGGGAAGAATCACCTACATGGATATTGAAATTGCTAGGGATTAATTTAAAAATAGTGTTTATTCACTGATAATTGTTGGCCAAATGGGAGTGGAAATTGTTGATTTTTCTAATTCCGCCATTCCTTCAATTTTTACTAACTTGAATTATCCTGTGAAGAACTTTGGATATTGTGATGAATGCTGAGCAGGATGACTACTAAAGTCTGTCTCTTTAGTTATCAATTTTCAAAGAAGTTGGTACTATAGTTAGTTCAAATGGTGACAATGATCAATGTTATTTTTGGGGGGGTTGCAGTAAACATTGCAGGTATGGGCAGAGAGCTAGTTCTTTCTGTTAGTATCAGCGTGAATTTATAGTTTTTCTAGTCAATATCTTTGGTTCAATTGCAGCTATGACTTTTTTTCTTGTTTTTTTTTTTCTTCATTCAATAAATATTTATTAAGTCCCTTCTTCATGCAAGCCACTGTGCTGGGTCCTGGAGTTACAAAAGTGAACTGACTAACCATGTCAGGCACATGCACTAACCATTGGTGCCTACTTCTGAATTGTATATTACACATCTGAAACATTTCACTTTTCTGGACACTGGGAGAAGCTATTGACAAGCCATTCCAATGCACAATAACCCTGTCTATAATAGACTCCTGGCAACCTGAGGCTTGCTGTTCAATCAAAGATATCTTAAATTTCAATCCTTAAAAACCAAAAAAAAAAAAAAACCTGTTCTCAAAAATGTCCTGGCCATACTGCCCAGAGTAATTTATACAGTCAATGCTATCCCCATCAAGCTACCATTGACTTTCTGCACAGATTTAGAAAAAAACTACTTTAAATTGCATATGGAGCCAAAAAAGAGCCGATATAGCCAAGATAATCCTAAGCAAAAAGAGCAAAGCTGGAGGCATCATGCTACATGACTTCAAACTATACTACAAGGTACAGTAACCAAAACAGCATGATACTGGTACCAAAACAGATATATAGACCAGTGGAACAGAACAGAGGCCTCACAAATAACACCACACGTCTACAACCATCTGATCTTTGACAAACCTGACAAAAACAAGCAATGGGGAAAGAATTCCCTATTTAATAAATGGTGTTGGGAAAACTGTCTAGCTATATGCAGAAAACTGAAACTGGACCCCTTCTTTACACCTTTTACAAAAATTAACTCAAGATGGATTACAGACTTAAACGTAAGACCTAAAACCATAAAAACCGTAGCAGAAAACCTAGGCAATACCATTCAGGACATAGACATGGGCAAAGACATCATGACTAAAACATCAAAAGCAATGGCAACAAAAGCCAAAATTGACAAATGGGATCTAATTAAACTAAAGAGCTTCTGCACAGCAAAAGAAACTACCATCAGAGTGAACAGGCAACCTACAGAATGGGAGAAAATTTTTGCAATCTATTCATCTAACAAAGGGCTAATACCCAGAGTCTACAAAGAACTTAAACAAATTTACAAGAAAAAAAAAAAAAAAACATCAAAAAGTGGGCAAAGGACAGGAACAGACACTTCTCAAAAGAAGACATTTATGCAGCCCACAAATATACAATAAAAGCTCATCATCACTGGTCATTAGGGAAATGCAAATCAAAACCACAATGAGATGCCATCTCATGCCAGTTAGAATGGTGATCATTAAAATGTCAGGAAACAACAGACGCTGGAGAGGATGTGGAGAAATTGGAATGCTTTCACACTGTTGGTGGGAGTGTAAATTAGTTCAACCATTGTGGAAGACAGTGTGGCAATTCCTCAAGGATCTAGAACCAGAAATACCATTTGACCCAGCAATCACATTACTGGGTATATACCCAAAGGATTGTAAATCATTCTACTATAAAGACCCATGCACACATGTTTATTGTGGCACTGTTCACAATAGCAAAGACTTGAAACCAACCCAAATACCCATCAATGATAGACTGGATAAAGAAAATGTGGTACATATACACCATGGAACACTAAGCAACCATAAAAAAGGATGAGTTCATGTCCTTTGCAGGGACATGGATGAAGCTGGAAACCACCATTCTCAGCAAATTAACACAGGAACAGAAAACCAAATACCATGTATTCTCACTTATAAGTGGGAGTTGAACAAAGAGAACACATGGACACAGGGAGGGGAACATCACACACTGGGGCCTGTCAGGGGGTGGGGGGTTTAGGGGAGGGATAGCATTAGGAGAAATACCTAATGTAGGTGATGGGTTGATCGGTGCAGCAAACCACCATGGCACGTGTATACATATGTAACAAACCTGCACGTTCTGCACATGCACCCCAGAACTTAAAGTATAATTAAAAAAAAAAAAGTTGAGTTAAGATGGAACATTTCAAAGTCAGCTTTAGTTATGTTCTTTGGGAATTTCCTAGAGTAGTTATTCTCTGTTGACTATTATAAGCTTCTGTGACCACTGAGCACTTTTTGGCAGAGCATTTAGAAGGAGTCTAGTTATGAGAAACTTATCTTTGGAAACAGTCTTTTCATGTCCTCCCAGGGTTCAACCATTTGTGATTCAAATGTTTCCTTGGCTCCTATGGGGTAAAATTTTCTTGCCCTGAGAATTGAAATTCTCATGGAAAATTTTCTACCATGTTTGTCTTCTTGCATTTATCAGAATGAGCCAATCCATAATAGATATCAGTAAGCACAGTACTTTTAGATATATCAAAATATTATTTGAAAGTTACAAAATTGAACATTCAGATAGGTCAAATAATTTACCCAGGATCACATCATTTTACTTTTTGCCATCTGTGAATATAAGAGTTGCTCCATTGAAAGTCTTCCCAATTTCTTTCCTGAGGTCTTTCAGAGCATCCTAATGGGAAGTGCCTCTTTCCATTTTACAACAGAGTAGGTCTGACCTGGAGGCCTGAGTATTTTTGTGTAAACTCAACAAAAGCAATGCTCATTCTTGAAAAAGCTTTTTGATCTTACAAAGGAGCTCTGAGGAGAAGGTGGCTTTTTTACTTGTTTGTTTTTTAACCTTTCTTGCTTTCACATCTTGAATAATGCATGAACTGAAATACTAAAGAGGAAAAGAGAAATAGCAGAAAAGTCAGGCTCCTCTGAATAATGAACCCACTTTTTCCACAGCCCCATTGCTGGGCCTTGTAGACTGGGGAAGATTTCACCTGTGTGATGGAAAATGTAAGTCCGAAAGAAGAGTTCTCTTTCACTCCTGCTCAGTGGGAGGCCCTTCCCATGTCCCCTTCTTCACTGGCAGAGAGAGGGAGAGCCACAAACACAGCCTTTAACTTTGTTATCAGCAGTTGGGAGGCTATGGTGTTTTGGTTTAGTTTTCAAATGAGTGATTACCATCTCTCTAAGAAAGTCAGAGAGAAAGTTGTTTGGGAGTGGGAGAGGGACAGATTGGACATGCTGTGACTACCTCCCAAGGAGGCCCCAAAGGGCTTGGAAGTCCATCAAAGCTATTACTTTTTCTTAATTCTCCCATGTTTGGCAAGGGGAAGCCTCTTCATATTGGCTTCTGTTCCCTTCATGACATGACTTTATTAATCTTTGAAAGCCATCTTGCGTTTTGCTGCAAGATGTCCCAGGGTTATATATTTCTTATCCCTGATTTAGAATCATCCATTCCTTTAAAATTCAACTTTATTTCATTAAAAATGTTATGTATTAGCAAATGTTGATTAATGGGTTCTAATTAAACTAAAGAGCTTCTGCACAGCAAAAGAAACTATCATCAGAGTGAACAGACAATCTACAGAATGGGAGAAAATTTTTGCAATCTCTCCATCTGACAAAGGTCTAATATCCAGAGTCTACAAGGAACTTAAATTTACAAGAAAAACAAACAACTCCACTAAAAAGTAGGCAAAGGCCATGAACAGACACTTTTCAAAAGGAAACATCCGTGTGGCCAACAAACTTATGAAAAAAAAGTTCAGCATCAACGATCATTAGAGAAATGCACGTGAAAACCACAATGAGATACCATCTCACACCAGAATACCGTCAGAATGGCAATTATTAAAAAGTCAGGAAACAATAGATGCTGGCAACATTGCAAAGAAAAAGAACACTTTTACACTGTTAGTGGGAGTGTAAATTAGTTCAACCATTGTGGAAAACAGTGTGTTAATTCTTCAAAGATCTAGAATCTGAAATACCATTTGACCCAGCAATCCCATTGCTGGGTGTATACCCAAAGGAATATAAATCATTCTATTATAAAGATATATGCATGCATATGTTCATTGCAGCACCATTCACAATAGCAAAGACATGGAATCAACCTAAATGCCCATCAATGATAGACTGAATAAAGAAAATGTGGTACATATACACCAGGGAATACCATACAGCCACAAAAAAAGAATGAGATCATGTCCTTTGCAGGGACATGGATGCAGATGGAAACAATTATCCTCAGGAAACTAATGCAGGAACAGAAACCAAACATCACATGTTCTCATTTTGAGTGGGAGCTGAAGAATGAGAAAACATGGACATAGCGAGAGGAATAACACACACTGGGGCCTATAGGTTGGTTATGGGAGAGCATCAGGAAGAAGAGGTAATGTATGCTGGGCTTAATATCTAAGTGATTGAATGATCTGTGCAGCAAACCACCATGGCACATTTTTATCTATGTAACAAACCTGCACATCCTGCACATGTACCCTGGAACTTAAAGAAGTTGAAAAAAAAATAAATAAAAGTTATTTATGGACACAATACTACAGAAGCTCATGAATACAAGGCTGTCATTACTTCTAGAATTTTTATGTGGACAGATTGGAAATAAATTCTTATGAAGAGAAAACCATATATTCATATACAATTCAAATTTAACATCTCAAAAATTTTGCTTAGACTGGGTGCAGTGGCTTACGCCTATAATCTCAGCACTTTAAAAGCCTGAGGCAGGAGGATCACTCGAGTTCAGAAGTTCAAGACCAGCCATGGCAACATAGCAAAACTCTTATCTCTACAAAGAAAGAAACAGAAAAAGAAAAAAAAATTGCTTATGTTTTTTGAACTTGTATTTGTTACTTTTTTTGATTACACCAAATATCTCAGTTCCTAGCAGTATTAACATAAATACTTTTTGTGTTTTATCTCACAAGGTATATATGATTATTTTTAAATAATTTTACCAATATTACTACTAACAGTGAAGTTGAAGTTTTAGAATTCCTTGCATGTCTGCATGTCTTTAAAATATGTGAGCTTAGAACATATACGTCTATAGAATATACTTTGGATCTATAATCAAAATAAGTTCTGAAGTCACTTGAAATAATTCTTTGCCTTGAGTGATTTTTCTGCAACTTAAAATGCATTTAGACATTCATTTTTAGCATGTTTCCATTTGTAAGTGTTGCTTTAAAAAATTTTTATCTTGTGTGTACCTAACTTACACAATGCTGAAGTTGAAGCTGTATAACAAAATATGTTCAGGTAGGTCTTACTTCCATCCCTCTCTTATCTACCTTGTTCCCTCCCTCCCTTATATGCCATTTATGTCAGTTTCTTATTTACTCTTTCAGAATTTCCCTCTGCAAATATAAGCGGATATACGCATATATTTATATTTCTCCCCTTTCCTGTACAAAAGTCTGCATATCATATATATACTATTCATTTTGCATCTTGCTTTATTCACTTAATGTATCTTGGAAGTCACACCACTTTAGGGTATGGAAACTTTTCCTCATTTCTTTTTATGTCTGCAGAGTATTCCACTGGGAGATGTATCATATCATTGGGATTATAGGGTATTTTCTTTGCTGTCATTACACATATAAGTAATTGTATTTATGTATGTTTGTATCTGTAATTATATGTATATATAATTTTTTACTATATCACATGTTTTATATACACAGATAAAACAATGAGTAACCTTTTGCTAATGTTGTTTTTACTTATACCAGTGTATTCATGAATTATAGTCCTAGAAGTGGGAATGCTGACTCAAAGAGCAAATGAATATTGCAATTGAAAGAATATTGCCAAATTTTTTTTATATGGGGATGTAACAATTTTTCACTTCTACCAGTGCCATTTGAGTTTGTCTATTTCATAACAGCCTTGAGAACAGAATAGTCTACCAAACATTTAGATTGTTGCCAATATTATTGGTAAGAAATAGTATCTCAATATAATTAGTTTTAATTTACATTTCTTCTATTAAAGTAAGTTTGAGCCTCTTTAAATAACTTTAAACATCATTAAACTCAATTTTTTCTTCTTCTAGTGAACTGCCTAGCATATCTTTTGCCCATTTTTCTGTCACTATTGGTCTTTCTCTTTCCTGTTTTTAGTTCCTTTTTTATATATTAGAAATAATAGTCCTTTGTCTTTAATATAAGCCATAAGGCACAAACATTTTCTTTACAATGTGTGATTTTTCTTTTACTTCATTTATGGCAATTTGCCATGCAATTTTATTAAGTAGTCAAACATGCTGACCATTTCTTAAATGAAAGAGCCATGAAATTTTAGCAGTTTTCCTGACAATGGTGATGAATTTTGAATAACTCATCCTATCTTACATAGACACTATTATAAACAATAAATGATATCTGCAAAAAGGTGAACGTAACTTTAAAAGTTAGTGACTGTAATGGGATCGTCATCCTGACTAAATATCAATTCAACTCCCCAGCTTTGACTTGATTCGTGTTTTTATTCAGCCACACACTATGAGAGTCATCAGTACCATTCCCCTAATTTTACCAGGGTGTGACAGAGGCTCAGAAAAGTGTGGTGGTGTACAGTATTCACCCACTGAGTCAGTAGACATGGTTCTGGGGCTGGAGCACAAGCCCTGAATTCTTTCTGCTTTCACCCCTGGCCTAAGTTAGGGCTCATTGATTTCTGTTTTCACAAATCACCATGGTAATGATAAAGAATTATGTTCTCTTTCTTCTACTTCTTAATGAGCAAACCTTTTGTTGTTGTTGTTGTTGTCGTTGTTTTAATATTGTATCTCTTCTTTGGAAGCCTAATGAAAAGTTATTTGGACTTTTTTTTGTTTAAGGGAGAAAAAGCACAGTTGGGAATCCAAAGACAGCTTTTGCATCCCCACGCTGCACATCTCTCTCCCCACCTGCAGAGAATTGCCACTTAGATACCATCTTCCTCACCTCAGCCTCTTGTAATGTTCCTTAACACCATGTTCCTTCCTCCAGCCCTTACAACGTGGTTGACTGTTTCCTCACAATCTCTTCCTCTCTAAACTAGACATTTAAATGTAAGGAGTTTTCATCCTTTCGGCCAAAATTGAATCTTACCATATTGTTTATCCATATTATTATAACTTTTCATTCATCCTCATAAATCTTGCTCTCAATATTAATTCAATCATATAAATATTGCTTTCAATAATTAATATGAACACTTTTTAGAACTTGTTAAAAGCTGGAGAAGAAAGAAAGCAGTAAGAAGATAGGGTATTTATACTTTTATCTCTTCTAACCAACGATCAATCAATTCGATGATCCATAATAGACACATACGCAGCTTCATCTTTCTGATGACTTTTTACACTCACCCCAATGATCCCACTTTCTTTCTCAACAACATTTGTTTTAACTCCACTTTCTCCAGTTTCACCTTTTCTCATCTTTTCTGATCCAGAATTGGCCAAATGAGTTAAGAAACCTAATATCAAATGCATCAATGATTTCTTTACAATGCAGTAAATCTTACATTTTTTCAGTTAATAAAAGGGGCCAAAACTGCTTCACATGATCTCTTTACTACATTCATCTTTAATATTTCATAAGGTTGCTTATTCACCACTTTCATAAATAACAAATCTAGTCAAACAATGACTCATTATTATACAATTTTCTTAAAAATCATACTTTAAACTTAAGAACTCAATTATGTGTTTTGTTAAACATATTTGTGGTATTTATTTCAAAATGTAGGAAAGCGTATTTTAGACAAATTCACCAAATCATTCACTGTATGAAAGAAGTATCATAAAGTCCTACATTTAAGAAACTATATATGGCAAAACCCATCTCTACTAAAAATACAAAAATTAGCTGGCCTGGGCAACAAAGCAAGAGTGTCTAAAAAAAAGAAAATTTACATTAGATTTTTTATTGCTATTGAAAATTCACTATACTTATCATTCATAGGTTAAATTGTTAAAAGAAGCCAAGACTAAAGCAATGAAAACCTTATTCCATCATGTAAATATCACTGACCAAAGGAAGTTAGTAAAGAAGATCAAATTATGTCTACTGAGTCTTTCATAATTGAACATCTAAATGTTCAATAAATATTTACTACCTAGCTCCAATTAATATCTTAAATTGTAGAATTACAAATCAAAGCACAAATTCTAGACAATAAGAAACTTTAAAAGACATTCATGGCAACTTTACAGTATTATGAGACATTTTCACAAGTCATCAAATCTTCAGAATATTTTTGAACCTGTAATGTCTTGCCTCTCTCTGTGTTGTCAGATGATAAGTTCCTTCTCCTCCTAGTTATTACTTTTTCTCAACTTAGTATATCTTAAGGCTAAAAAAACTATTCAGAACATCATACAAAGTTTCAAAATAATATATGTTTTACCTAAAATATTCAGCCCCTTGAATCAAGATTGGCTATTTCCTGGAATTTTCCTATTACCTCCACTTTTCACTCTATTTTGCTTCTGTAATCATATCTTTAGTACATACAAAATCTAACATTTCTTGCAAATAATGCAGAAATTTTATAAATCCATGGGTGGTATAGGAGGATTGAATTATATTCCTCAAAAAGATATGCCCAAATCCTAATCTTGGTACCTGTGAATGTAACCTTATTTGAGTATAGGGTCTTTGCAGAGGTAATCAAAAGGATCTTCAGATGGGATCATCCTGGATTTAAAGAGGGCCCTACATTCAATAGCTAGTGTTCTTATAAGGAAAGAACAGATTTGAGACATGCACCCAGAGAAGAAGATGGCGTGAAGGTAGAGCAGAGGTCAGAGTGGTGAGTCTACAAGCCAAGAAACCAAGACTGCCAGCAACTGCCAGAAGCTAGGAGAGAGGCAGGGAAACTGACGCTCCTTCTTGGCTTCTAGAAGGAATCAACCCTGCCAAATACCTTAATTTTGAGCTTCTAACTCCCAGAACTATCAGATAATAAATTCCTGTTATTTTAAGCCACCAAGTTTGTAGTAACTTGCTACAGCAACCCTAAGAAACTAACATAAATAGTTAAAAAATAAAACAAACATGAGTTGCAAAGAAGCTAAAATCTAGTAATTCATATATATGGTGTGTCAGGTGCCTCTGTCTCCAGTTTCCACCAACAGTTTTACTTACACAAATTTACTTTTTGATACTATTTAGTTTTCAAGCTGGAAGGCTAACGTAATCCTTCTAATTTTAGAGGCTATTTGGAAAATCTTCTCTTACTATCTATAACATGCCTTAATTGTCAGATTGTTTCATTTTGCTTTGTCTCCAAAGAAAAACTAGACTCAGTTGCCAAGGGCAAATTTGGAAAAGATATGTCACCTTGGTCTCTGATGAATGTCATTGGCAATACAAAGAAAAGCAGGTTTCTTACTTTGCCTGGTGGGAAAGGAAAAGACACCCAGACAATTACTCTGTTCTCCCAATTTCTGAAATGCTGAAAAAAGACCTTGGTCTGTAGAAGAACAATATTCCTCAAGAACAAACCTGAACACTTTGGTTGAATTGTTTGGTAGACTATATTTTTAGTCACAGATAGTTACTCTCCTGAAGTACAATATGTTGCTGAGCCCCAGGAAAAAATAATAGCATAAATCACAGAATGTTCCCAATGCCTGCATCTTAGAATTGCTTCATTTATTTGTTCAACAAATGCTTATTGAGCCTCTTTTTTTTTTTTTTTTTTCACTCAGTCACTGAGTTAGGTACAGTGAACACATAATCATTTAAGTCCTTTCCTGCTAGTGGATAGAGAGGTCAGAGAAAAATAAATTACAGTGTGGTATTAAAAAGACCCATTACAGAGATATGGACAAGATGTTAAGCAAACAGAAAGAATGGAACTAACTCTGCCTGAACGACATCACCATACCAGGCTTCCAGGAAGGGGCCACTGAGAGGTTCTTGCTGTGTGAAAGATGAAGGCTGTAGAGGGAAAATAAGAAAAAAGGGGAAGGGATGAGGTTTTGCAGTATGCTCTCACCTGCCATATCTTGCAAAACAGAGATATATATTCTCTGCCATAAAAGGGAGAATTCACCTCATTCAGATTAATTCCAATATTCTTACCTCTAATAGGGAGGATTAAGCTATTGAGATCTGAATTAACAATGCCGTGGAAGAGTAGGACCAGACAGAAATCACTAAGTCAGAAGTCATCGGTCTCACTCCTGGTCTGGATTTCCTAGAGCTATTAGCCATACTCCTAAGGAAAGCCAGGGCCGTGTAATCAGAATATGACATGTAGCTTTACATTGCTAAGAAGAAAATGTTCTGGAAAAGAAGAAGAGGCAAAGCTCTGGTCCAATCAAAAAAATTCAAGCTCACCGCTGAAGAGAGATATATTCTAAGTCAAACACATATACATTTCTTAATTCTGAGAACATGCTGCATTTTTTACTTTATCACCTTAATTGATGATTGTACAGCTCTGCACTTGTATATGCCTGTGTGGAAAGGTAGGGGCATTTCTAAAAGGCAGTGAAACTAGTTTCTAAACAAATATTTCTGAACCTGCAGCTTTAAATGAGGAGTTATTAATAGTCACCCAGGAGAGTCACATGCCTTTGTGGTGAGAGACCCAGCTATAAGAGATACTTGTGGGCCGGGCACGATGGCTCACACCTGTAATCCCAGCACTTTGGGAGGCTAAGTAGGGTGGATCACAAGGTCAAGAGACCGAGACCAGCCTGCCCAACATGGTGAAACCCTGTCTCTACCAAAAATACAAAAATTAGCCAGGCATGGTGGTGGGCGCCTGTAAACCCAGGTACTCCGGAGACTGAGGCAGGAGAATAGCTTGAACCCGGGAGGCGGAGGTTGCAGTGAGCCGAGATCGCACCACTGCACTCCAGCCTGGCAACAGAGCGAGACTCCGTCTCAAAAAAAAGAAAAGAAAAAAAAAAAAAAAAAAAAAAAAAGACACTTGTGAACTTTTGTGTTTTGATTTTTGTCATTTCTTCTCTAGCCACCAATGTGCCAGATCTTCTCCTGGGAATCACTGGAAGAGACCCCAACCCAAAGGAATTACTGGAGGCCGATACCAAGAAAAGTAAACACTTTTGGGTGAGGAAATGTAGTTCCCTTCAGAATGGTGGTGTGCATCCAAAAATAAAAGCTTGAAGAAAGTATCTTTTAAAAAGGTATTTAATAGTTCCTCTGCGCCGCAAAGGAGGGTGTATTCAAACTTTTTGGCTTCAAATGTTTGAAAGAAAGCTGTTTGTCTCCTAATGATCACAGTAGGGATGAAAAAAAAGGCTTGTTGCTAGATTGCCGAGAGTCAGATGCTTAAATCAACCCTGACTAGTGTCCCTGAGCAGTCGGGACCCTGAGGGTTCTGTAGTTAAAGAACTAAGCACCAAGCTCTAGAACCAAAGACAGGATGATATGACTACCTCGGGAGGAAAAGCAGGGGCACTCACAGCTGAATCCTCATGTATTGTAACAAGAAGTCAAAGAGGAGGTCTAAAATGGAGCAATAAAAATAATCATAGGCAGTGTCATTGAAATTTGAAAGTAAATACTAGAAGAAACAGCCAAAGGATCTGAAAATGATTGTCTTTGAATGCCTGAACTGAAGGCTAGGGAAGATGGGCCAAAGGCCATCCATTTTTTAAAGATAAACCTTTATTGTAAAAATGAGCACGCATTCCTTTGAAAAAATGTTCAAAGAACTACAATAAAAGGAAAAACACTGTATTATCTTTAAAAGTCCAGAACTGATGTTTTATTTTAAATAATGTGCTTGTATTCTAGTAAAAATCTAGTAATCTTTAAAATATAGGTTCTTGCTAACTGGCAAGAAATCCACATACCTTCATTACTCAAATTCATAACCACCCATAGAAAAGGTAGTATAATGCTTTTTGTTATTTGGAGGCTGTAAGTAATACAGCAAAAAGAAAAAATCCACAAGACTCTTTCCCTCAAAGCACATGAAGATTAGGGAAAACCCTAGATTTCACATTTTAAAGTGGAAAATAAATAGTATAGATACAGAGATTGAATTATGTGTGTTAACAAGACTTACAAATATGGTTGCAACCATTGTTGCAGTCTCCATTTCTGTGTGTCTGTGCATGCTGGGGATGAGGAAGAGAAAACTGAGAGAAAAGGCATTCCATGACGATGGCAGAGTGGGAATAGGAGACAGTATGAAAAAGGGAATGAAGCCAGAAATGGTAAGTTCCAGGGAGGTAGAGCTGTGAAAGGGGAATCTTTACAGAAAATCCAAAATTTATGCAAAAACAAAAATTGGACAGAGGATCTTTCCTTAAGCATTTGTCCTAGGATATATGCCAGGAAAAAAGCACATTAACTCCAAGGAAATCTCATTAAAAAAATTCTAGGTCAAATAAGTTTGAACTGACTCTTCAGAGACCTTAAGAAGGGACTAAGGCTTAGAATAACCTTTTCTAAACATCCAGAGGCCCCAGTTTGAGCCAGAAATAAAAATCAAAAGTAACAGTAGAATTTTAATTGGAAAAACAACACATGTGAAATGATTGTGAAATGAAATGAAAGTGGTATAACTTTGCAATCATTCTAGTTAGGTGTTGTCTTAGTCTATTTTGTAATGCCATAACAATACCATAGACTGGGTAATTTATAAACAATAGAAGTGAATTTGGTTTACAGTTCTGGAGGCTGGGAAGTCTAACACCAAAGAGCCGCATCTGGTGAGGACCCTCTTGCTGTGTCATCACATGGAGGAAGGCATTACATGGTGGAAAAGCATGCATGGGGCAGGGAGGGGGCCAAACTAATCCTTTATATTTGGAACCCGTTCCTTAGATAACTAACTCATGATAATAGGCAGAGCCCTCATGACCTAATTACCTCTTAACTTCCCATCTCTCAACATTGTTGCATTGAGGATTAACTTTTCAACACATGAAATTTGGGGGACATGTTCAAACCATAGCAGGTATATTTAAGCTTCTTGCCTCTATGCATAAATTATGGCTGTTGCTCTTGGCATCTATGCTTAGAATTGTCTAAATAACTGCCTGGTTTGGAAGAGTCTTTTCTATTTAGAGTCCTATTGACAATGACAGCATCTCTGCAGAACTCCCTAATGACCTAAGCAAGTGTTTACACAGTTGCCATTTTGTGAATAATTCCAGAAGTTTGTTGTTTTTTTTATTGTTCTTTATTGCTTTATTAATATCTGCCTCTTTTTTAATCCATATTTTCTCTCATTGTCTGGGCCTATGCAGTTGTCATTCATTACTTGAACTCCATCTCATTCTCTCTACTAGCTATAGACCAATGGGTCTCTACTGAACTATGACTAAATATTAGATCACTCAGGAGGCTTTAAAAAAATGCTGATGCCCAAACTTCACCCCAGATAAACTGAACTCATCTAACTGGGCCTAGCGCCTAGGAATTGGTACTTTTTAAAGCTTCCCTGATTATTCTAGTTGCTAATCACTGTTGTAGATATTTGTTTCTGCTATGACTCTGTTGCCTGGCATGGAGTTGGGTGATTATGTCATGAAACAAAGGCAGAGAACCATGAAGAATATTTTCATCCCTGTCTGATCCTTCCATATACCAGGATAATAGAGTTTATCTTTATGTCTCTTTATTACAAAGGCTTTTGTTTCTTTTGTGTGTGTGTGCGCTTTTGTTTTGTTTCATTATATTCAATGTTTGGCTGAACCCAGTGAAACAATTAGAATGTAATGAAGCATCTAGATAACCGAGAATGATAATAATGTACACCTGATACATCCAGATAATAGAAACATCTATGCCTTCATTGAAACTTGTGGAAAGTATTTCAGTTCTTTGATGTACAATGATAGCAGAGGAAGTGACCTGACCTTTGTGCCATGAGCTATGGTTTCATTTAGCTGGTGCCCAGGAAGCTATGTGATTTTTTAATAAGTTCCCTTGATTTTTGTCTTCTTAGAAGCAGGAATTCTTGTTGTGACAAAATTAAAATGATTTAGGTTTATTTAGGAATTTTTCCACTTACAGTGAAATTTTATTTTATTTTAAGATAAACCACAATTCATGACTCTTGATTTCAAATTATGTGTGCATATATATGTATGTATATGTGTGTGTATATACGTGTACATGTATATGTGTGTGTATATACATATAATGTGCCTCCCAACTGTTTAAAAGCTATTTGTAAAGATACTCGGTTTTTTATTTTTTTCAGACAGAGTTTTGCTCTTGTTGCCCAGATTGGAGTGCTATGGTGCAACTTTGGCTCACTGCAACCTCCGCCTCCCAGGTTCAAGTGATTCTCCTATCTCAGCCTCCCAAGTAGCTGGATTACAGGTGCCCATCACCATGCCTGGCTAAATTTTGTATTTTTAGAAGAGACAGAGTTTTACCATATTGGCCAGTCTGATCTCAAACTCCTTGCCTCAAGTGATCCACTGCCTCAGCCTCCCAAAGTGCTGGGATTACAGGTGTGAGCCACCACGCCCGGCCAACATACTCTTTTTTCTATAATGACTTGACTACTTTCACAAAAACAAAATTTAAGGTAGCTGTTTACATTTCACCTTTCTTATAAATTTTTCAGATAATTTTAGTCATCATAACCATAGATGTACAGTTATTTAATTATGGAAGTTCAATGTCTAATTTTCAAATTCAAAAACTCATATTTTTGTGGTGATGAAAAAATAAGATCTAATGTAAAATAAATTCCAAAACTTTTTTCACAAATAACTTATCTTCAGAAAAAATATAATTTGACAGAGCTGCAAGGAAGAGACAAAATAGATTCATTTTAATTTCACCCATTGACTTTCTTATGCCCATTTTCTGATATAAGTAACAATAAGTAGTATAATTATAAAACAAAGTGATCCAAGAAAAAGTGAAACATTTTCTGTTCCTTTTTTGCATTGTGAGTGGGTTTCTAGATCATGGATATATAAAAAAAAATCAATATCTGAAAAACAATAAGGTTACTTTTAACATAATAACGAATAAGAATATTCTCCTTTTCAGAATTGGCCCTTCTTAGAGTGAGATATATTCATTATCTACACTCAGAAACTTAACTGTGGTCTGTTTATTCCAAAGAAAGTTATAAAATGAAGGATTTTACCTGCAGATGTGGTTTTTCCATCACCTTTTGAAATTTCAAAGTAGATTGTAACAATCTGTCAACATAAATCATAATGCTTACAGATGTATTACGTTTATTCTTTTAAAAGGTTAACTTAGTCCCTAGAAAGGAAAGTCAAGGGGAAATAAACTTATTTATATTAGTAAAATTAAACATCCAGCAACTGATGGAAAGATTGCTTTGTTTTAATATTGCTTTTCTCTTTATTTTCTATATACATAGTCAAGTCTTCACTCTTACCTAAAAGTACAAGTTCTCTTCAAGAAGACAGGCTCCACAGAGATCATATTTGGGCCATGCAACACATTGTAATTACAGGACACTGCTATCATTTGAAAATAGTTTGCTCCCATCAAAACTCATGTTGAAATTTGCTCCCCAATGTGGTGGTATTTGAAGTGGATCCTAGTGGGAGGTACTTGGGCTATGGAGGCAGATCTCTCACAAGTAACTTTGATGCCGCTGGTAATGAATGCGTTAGATTGAGTTAGTTCCCCAAAGAGTGAGTTGTTATAAAGCAAGAACACCCCTTGGGTTTTGCTTCTCTTCACACACGTCTACTTCCCCTTTGACCTACTAAGCCATAGTATGATGCAGCAGAAAAACCCTCACCAGAAACCGAGACTATGCCCTTGAACTTCCCAGCCTGCAGAACTGTGAGCTAAATTAACCTCTTTTCTTTATAAATTTTACCTAGTCTCAGGTATTCTGTTATAGCAACACAAAATGAACAAGAATATATTACCATAAAATGTGCTTCATAAAATTGACTGAATTTGATACAGCCTTTTAAACTATTAAGTCATTTCTATAATAAATCTGCTGCCCAGTTTTACGAGGAAAAAACAGAAATATTTTCTTTCCTCTTAAAGCATTTTATGTACTATGCCAGGATTCTTAGAAATCTCACTTCTCTTTATAATCATTTTATGTTTTGGAATCTATTGCATTGGAAACAAAAGCTGCCCATCGAAATTTCTGACACATTTCAAGTTCTAGCTCAGTTCTCAAATCCTCCAAGAGTTTTATTATTTCATCCGCAGCAATTTCTTCTGGGTTTGTAGGAAAATGAGATGATATAGTTGGGTTGTGATTCCAGGAGCCAGGAGTGGACACAGTGAGGGAGGGATGGGACTGGCCCATTGACAGCAGCAAATGGAACAAATAAACATCTTCAAGACAGTAGCTGGGGTATGACAGATTCAGTTTGTGTCCTATCCAACATTCATTTTCCCCTTTTGCTTTTCTAGCTCCCATTTTAATCACCTACACTATTCTGAACTCTACTGCTAGATCCTAAAGAGTAAGCCAATCTGCACATGGCATTCCACTCCAAATATGATTGATCTAAGTTTGGGTACACATTAGACCAATCAGAATGAAGGAGGGGACATATACCACGGTTTGGGAAAAGGGGGAGAATTTTAACTTTTTCTTCTGCTGTGTATAAATAATGACAGTGGTTCCCCCATTTGCTGCTGGTTGTATCTTGCAATCATGAAGGAAACCAACCTCAGGACCAATCTGACAATGGAGAAGGGCAAAGCAAAATTAATTTCAAAGAAAAATAAACCTTGGAATCGAGAGGAATATGATCAGGGGTTGTGGGGAAAGGGATAGCAGCTCAGTCTTATCTTCTGCTGTATGGCTCTTTCAAATCTGTTGTATATCTCTTCACCTTGCTAAGTATAATGCATATTTATTTGTTCAGTTAATTCAGTAAATATATATTGAGAGTCTAGGATGTACCAGGCATGTTCTAGGTATCAGGATACAGCAGGGGCAAAAGTTTCTTCAATATGATCACAGGTCATATTTCTCTCCATTCCCACCCTACCTGTAGGCTCCTGGGAACGTATGATAATAAGTTTTCTTATTAAGCTCGTTCGAACTGCCATTTTTGTTACCTGCTGCCAAAAGCATTCGAACATTTACAAAGTCATAATAAATCCACAGTCAATAGCCCAACTAAAGCAGCAATCTGAAGGCTGTGCACAGAGAAAGCAAGAAAAGGCTGTGGGACAGAATCTAGAGATGCTAAAGGAGATAACGTAGATTCCTAATGAAGTGCAAGAGAATCTAGAGCAGGATTTCTCAGCCTCAGCACTACTGATGTTTGGGGCCAGATGTTTCTTTGTCTTGGGGTGCTGTCCTATGCACTATAAAAGGTTTAGCAGCATCCCTGGCCTCTACCCACTAGATATCAGTAGCACCACCACTCCAACCAGTATGATGATCAAAATGTCCCTTGGAAGGCAAAACAGCCCCTGCGAGAATGATTGTTTTAAAGGGATTATCTGAGGCTCTGGATCATAGCTGCATGGCTTTACTACAGAAATTGGCAAGTTCACCTGGGGCAGTGACAGAGAAATTAATGATATTATTGTTCAGATAGTCTCCTCTATGTCCAGTGTCATCAAATTCTTGTGCCACTCATTTTGGACCTTAACTTTTATGGTCTGGTACCAATTAAATGACTTCTCTTTGCTTGAATTTCTTTATAAAGAAAACAGACCTGGTATAGTGGCTCATGTCTATACTCCCAGCAATTTGGGAGGCCAAAGTGGGAAGATTAATTGAGGTCAGGAGTTGAGACCACCTTGTCAACATAGAGAGACCCTATATTTATGGAAAAAAAAAGTGAAAGTTAGTCAGGCATGGTGGCTCATGCCTGTAGTCCCAGCTACTCAGGAGGCTGAGGTGGGAGGATTGCCTCAGCCCAGGAGTTTGAGGCTGCAGTGAGCCATGATCACACTACTGCACTTCAGTCTAGGCAACAGAGAAGACCTTGTCTAAATAACAAAAAAAAATTGAAAACAGGCAAGATAATAGCAATTAAAACATTGCACTGTTAGAAGGATTAAATAAGATAATGCATAAAAAACGCTGACAGTGCCTGGCAGATAGTACGTTCAAGCACATTTTAGCTACTAATATTGTTAATTGCCTTGTTAATAATTAACAATTAATTATTAACATTATTGTTATTATTATTACCAAAACTTTCTTCTCAGGAACCGTGGCCTCTCTGGGACCTTCAGGTAATTAGGCAGAGGCTACTATGGATTGCAGAATATTGGGAGTATTTATTGACTTCACAGCATGTGACAGTAGGCAATGAGGGTGTCTCAAGTTCAAAGTAAAGGAGTAAGAATTTCCCAAGGTTTATGTGTGCAAGACAACTTTCCTCATAATACAATCTTTCACTATCTTCTGCAAGTTCACTTCTCCCTCTTCCCATTACCATGACAATCCACGTCCATAATGGATGTTGAGTGACAGGGAACAAATTCTGTAAATATGACCAGTATTCCCAATATAAACATGTTTACCTGAGGAGAGGTTGTGGGGAAGGAAGATAGGGGCTCAGTCTTATCTTCTCCTGTATGACTCACTCTTTCAATTCTGTTGTATTTCCATTTGCCTTGCTGAAAACAATGCATATTCATTCCTTCAATTAATTCAATAAATATATATTGAAAATCTAGGACATACCAGGCATGTTCTAGGTATCCAGATACAGCAGGAGCAAAAAGTTATCTCAAGAAACTGCATTAGAGTGGGACAGACAATCCAAGAATACATATTCTGCAGATGTAACAGGTGCTATGGAGAAACAAGGTAAGGGAGGCCAGGAAAGGGGTCATTGATCTTTTACGTGATGTGGTCAGGAAAAGAGTCACTGCTGAGAAGCTAGAGGGTGAGCCATGTAGGGAAGAAAGTTCCAGGTAGAAGGAGCAGTGAGTGAAAAGATTCTGAGGGGAGTTGTGAGCTCTAAATTTAGAGAAAGAGCAAAAAGATCAGTGAGGCTGGAGCAGAAGGAGTAATGACCCTAGAGTAGGAAAGATGATCAGAAAGCAGCGGAGTGGGGAGGAGGTGTGGGTCAGGTGGGCCTGATAGATGGCTGAAAGGACACAGTGTTTTGCTCAGATTAGGTTCTAAAAGGTTTTGCCAGACAAGTGATATAATTTCATTTTATATACCTAATAGAAACTTAAATGCTCACATGAATGAAATTATTAACCAATGTTTACTGAGAATTAATGAAATGTTAATAGCTGTTTCAAAGAAAAACATAACATCCTTGGAAGGACCTCTGATTTGGGGGGCATGAAGAGGTCAGCAACTTCTCTACCCCACAGAATAATATAAAACAGGAAAAAATGTCAAAATAATTAATTTAATGTATTGAAAATTGCCAAAGGCAGACAATAAATTTCAAAGTACTTATACTTGACAAACTGCTAGAGCAGAGGGAGCAAGTCAGCAGCAGGCGGTGGCAGGAGACTCGCCCAGGGCAGCTCAGGTTGAAATCCAGCAGCTTTGTTGACAAAGGGGTGGACTCAATTTGGGGCAGAAGTGGAAAAGTGTCTTTGCCATCTAAAAGTTGTGAAATTAGTTGAGGATGAACAGGAAAAACTCATATCTTTGCAAGCTCAAGGTTTCACTTTTTGATAGCAATTTAATGGAGAGGTCCTGGAAATGAGTGATCTTTGAAACATGGCTAATAGAACTAAGAAACATAATTTTTCATTTTGTTTTAACTCAATTGAATTTTAAAAGCTATATCTGGCTACCATATTGGATAACACGGATTTACACCATTACAAACAAGGATGGACAATCAGGAAGCTTCAGGAAACTTTCCCAATTAAAAGTCATAATTCATTGCCCTATTTTAGAACTTGAGCCAATTTTCATATCTAGAACTCACTGGCTGAAAGAGACTAAATCCCCATAAGAAAAGATTCTGCAGCAGCACAGCAAAGATACATGGTAATAATTCCTCCAGTCCTTTCCCAAAGGAACCTATAACCATGAACAGCCAGACACTGAGGACTGTAAGATACAGGATTAATATTTAGGAATGTTATACACACAAATACACAAAACATTCCAAGCCTACTGGAGATATGTAGGTCAAGGTGATGAGGAGAAAGCACAGATAATACATTATATACTTTTAAATGTGAAGTAGTATTTCTCAAGCTTTTTTAATTATCACTCCTCCAGGGAGCACTTTTAGACATTTATTCCTAACAGCCTCCTACCCCATGAATTGATATACATAGTAATAAGAGTGAGTATTGGAGGGTCACAAACCATTGTAATATCTAAGCTTTTTCACCCTCCCTGAGACAAGAATCAATTTCCACTCCTGTGGGGACAGTATCACTGAGAATGCAGATAGGGCGTCTCTGCATTGTAGAGAAAGGTTACTATTGCTGGAAGGGAATTAAGACAGTCTATGAGGAAGTAACATTAGAACTGATTTAGAAACATGAGTATGATTTATTCACATAGAGAAAGAGATAAAGGAAGTGCAAGATAAAGGAAGGGAATTTCTGATATCACATTGCTGGAAGAGAAAACTCTTGCGTAAGTTAAAGCTTTTGCCAACACCTTTGAAATCACTGTTGCTATGTAGTGACTGGCTTGCAAAACCCACAAAGGAAAAGATCAGAGAATACTCTGGGGACACCTGGAATAGACAGTTACAAACAAAAAATATAAAATGCATGAGATTTATATTGCTTTTGTAAAACGTTTGTGTTTGATGTATTTCTTATTATCAGTAATTTAGAATACAGTCAGCCCTCCATATCCATGGGTTCCACATTCATGGGTTCCACATCCATGGATTCAACCAATTGTTGGTCAAAAATACATGGGAAAAAATTCTACAAAGTTCCAAAAGAGCACAATTTAAATTTGCCACATGCCAAGTACTATGTTGAATCCACGTGAATAAAATGATATGTAGGCAATTATTAGGTATAATAAGTAATCTAGAGGTGATTTAAAGTATACGGGAGAATATTTACAAATATTACATCATTTTATATCAGGGACTTGAACATCCTCAGATTTGGTATCCAAGGGGGTTCTGAAACCAATCCCCAAGGCTACCAAAGAATGACTGTATTTCTAAATTGGTGTGAAAGTTGAAAATCTACTATTAACATACACATTAAGTCAGAAGTTCATAAGAATGAACTTGGTAAAAATAAATGTAACCTTAAATACCACTTCTGTAGAAAAGCTACTAAGTTAAACATTACTTTAAGTTTTATCAACAACAGCAACAACAAAACTCTAACACAACCTTCCAGTACTTGCACATTTTAAAAGCTATCATTACTTTGTCTTTCTAACTGAGACCTCAAACACACCCTCATGCATACACTTTGCATTGCTACAACATATTTGAAGATGAAGTTTTTTGTAATACTCTACTTAAGATATGTTGATTTATATAATCAATACATGTACTAGGACCAGGCATGGTGGCGGGTGCCTGTAATCCCAGCTACTTGAGAGGCTGAAGCAGGAGAATCGCTTGAACTTAGGAAGCAGAGGTTGCAGTGAGCCGAGAGATCGTGCCACTGCACTCCAGCCTGGGCAACAGAGGGAGACTCTGTCTCAAATGCACGCGCGCGCGCGCGCACACACACACACACACACACACTAGACAATGAGTCCTGGGGTAAGAATTAGTCCTGACTTATATTTTGTATCCTTATAACAATCAGCAGTCCCTTGACCAGTTGCATCAAGGTTTCTTTGTTAAACTAAACATGTTTGCCACATTGAGATCAGTTTGAGTGCCTTGGGAACAAAGGTAAAAACACGGAAAGATAGGAATATGTTTGCCATATCAGACATAAAATCTAACCTATCGAAGATTTTTATTTTTGGCATGAGGCACTGAGGATTCCATTACATTAAAAATTAAGATAAGACCACTAGACAAAGATGATATGAGAAATGTCCTTTTGGAATTAGAGGAGGAACCAAGGTAAGTTTGGATTAGAGTATCTTTTTGAAAAGTGATTTTTTAGAATCACAATTGTGATGCACAAAGAAAATTTTCCAATAGTTTGCTGACTACTGGTCTCTGATTTAACCACTGAAGGTAGTCCTAACTACTTATGATGATGGAATGCATGCTATAAGCTCTAATAGTAAATAAGCATAAATATTTGTTGCATAAATTAATACAAATAAATATTATAGCCATAGTATTTTTGAACTTACATTTGAAGACTCCAGAATCCTCCGTCCTTACCATAACTCGCTCTGCTTCCAGCAATTTCACTCCTTTTTACCGTGATTGCTACTCATCATCATCATCTTCATCATCACCACCCATCCATCCATCCAAATCCCGGAAGGCTTAGCCATTGCCAATTCTTCAGCCCATCTGGCCTCCCCTGGATTCACTTTCTTTCCCACCATAGGCATCTACCACTACCATTTTTTTCACCTGCTTGATCAGTTGCTTGGTTCACCTTCTTTTCCATTTAACTTGCCTCACCAGTCCCTACCTCCAGATTTAGCCCAAAGTCCTTTCTTTCTATACTCCAGCATCCAGGGTGAAGAAACTGACAGAAGCATCTGGGTTGAAATAACAAATGGATAGTTTTTAGCCACAACTGGGCCTTTTCAACAAACTGCCTCATGTCTTTTAAAGGGATATTACTTTTTCACCCACAAGCTCTCAAAGGTAGAAGCCTTTTGGTATTTGTCCCTTTATATATTTAGAACACAGCGGAGAACATATATTTTCTTCTAATTTTTTGAGATGACAGTGGAGGTTGTTTCAGTGAGAACGCATTTTAACTGCAGATAACCAAAAATTTCTACAAGTCAGCTTAAACAATAGGAAATACCTGTTGCCACATAAGAAATCTGAGGGAGTACAACCCACAGGGGTGTTTGATGCAGTGACTCAATAAAGTCATCAGGCTGGGCACAGTGCCTCACGCCTGTAATCCCAGCACTTTGGGAGACCAAGGCAGGAAGGTCACTGGAGACCAGGAGTTTGAGACCAGCCCGGGGGCAACACAGCGAGTCCCCGTCTCTACAAAAAAATTTAAAAATTAGCTGGGCATGGTGGCGCTTGCCTGTAGTCCCACCTAATCAGGCTAAAGCAGGAGTATCCTTGAGCCCAGGAGTTCCAGGTTGCAGTGAGCCACAATCACACCACTGCACTCCAGCTTGGGTGACAGGGTGAGATCCTTCTCCAAAAAATATTAATAAATGAAGTCATCAAAGACCTGTATTATTTTCACCTCTCTGCTATCCTCATTGTGTTGTCTTTGCCCTCAGGCTGGTTTCTCATGGCCCCACACACTGCAGGGGTTCCAAGTATCACACCTAGATGTTAACAATGTCCAGAGAATAAAGTGAACCATCTCAGTATACTTCCTTCATAAGAACATAAAATACTCTCCCTCCCTGAAAACCACTAACTGACTTTTCTCATGCCTCATTGAGTAGTTTTGGGTCATATCCCTTTTCCTAAACTAATCATTAACAAGAGATTTCCATAATTAATTTCAACATTTATCTGAGGATATCAACCACAGATATTACAACCTAGACTATCAGGATCTGTCTCAAGAAAGTGTCATTCTATCAAATTTATATAGATTTTCTTTAAGATTTTGAACCAATAATTTTTTGTCAGCAGACTTATTAGCATAAAGAAAAATATTAATGGAGTCAATTCAGCAAACATTCATTATATATGAACAAGGTGAAAAATGCTGTGCTAGGCACTAAAAGAAATAAAAATCAAAACAGGACAGTCTTTCTTCAGGATTCGTTATCCCTAGTAGAGGATCAGGCACAATGATACTATCATAGAAGGTAGACTTTAATTGTCATATTGAAAACAGTGAGGTAAAAGAGATGAGAAAGCACATAAAGAGGAGAGTAATGGTGTAAGGAAGGAGTAATGAGTTAATTTTAATATTATGACAGCCAAGGGAAAAAACGAAGCATTACAGGTGAGGTGATTCTCATTGTCTGATAAAAGGAAGCACACTATTTCAAAGGAGTCTTTTTTTCTAGCACTACCTAGTGATACAGTAACATATCCCATGTGTCTTTACATAAAGTTGTTGATCAACGAATTTTTTTCATCCAACATTTCTTTATAAAGCCAATGACACAACCTTAAATTTTATTTCAGGAAAACCATTTTTATAGGAAAATCTAATATAGTTCAAGTAGATAGCTTGTGATCTAACTTGTTACAAAGAAAGAACTTAGACTAACATATAATAATGTTCCCATATATGGGTTCCCTCCAACAGCTCTCATTTCAACCATACATTTGGCAGAAACTAATTAACTGGGGACTCCAGAACTGCCTGATGGAGAGTCAGTGTTGACCTCAAATCTTTGAATTTGTTTGAAAGCCTCCGTAACCACTAAGTTGAGCTCCATAGAGCAAAATGTAGATGACTGGGATTAGCAATTCTTGTCAATGAGCTTCCTAGACCATAAAAGAATCTGAGGGTAGTTTGGGTAGAAAGAAGGTTGCCAACTCAAAAGCCCTTGGGTGCCACTAAATGTATAACAGGGCCAGGTGTGAACAATGGCAAACTGAAGATGCTTATCCAGAGGCACTGAAAACATACAAACATTCAAAAGTAGAAAACCACTGGTTGGGCCAGGCATGGTGGCTCATGCCAGTAATTCCAGGACTTGGAGAGGACGAGGTGGCTGGATCACCTGAGGTCAGGAGTTCGAGACCAGCCTGGTCAACATGGTGAAACCCCGTCTCTACTAAAAGTACAAAAATTAGCTGGGCATGGTGGCAAGTGCCTGTAATCCCAGCTACTTGGGAGGCTGAGGCAGGGGAGTTGCTGAACCTGGGAGGCAAAGGTTGTAGTGAGCTGAGATCGTGCCGTTGCACTCCAGCCTGGGCGACAAGAGTGAAACTTCGTCTCAAAAACAAAAAAACACAAAAACACTGTTGCAGCCAGTCTCCTGGTAGAACTTGGTCTGCAGGCAGCCAGTTGGTACCTCTGCTGACAATAACTGACTTGGAGCAGTAGTACTTCCTGTTGAGTCAACCAGAATGAGTTCTCTACAAAATGCACAGCCAAGTTCCTGAATAAAAACACTCACTATTTGAATATTGGAATTCATCAGCCAAGAATACCTGTTTTAGTTCTTTTAACAGTAGTAGGCAATCAGGGTTTAAGGCTCCTCCTAATCCAAGATAGCACTCCACATCATCAGTGTAGAGAAGTTTGTTTTCCTATGTGCTGTAACAAAAGGATATGGACTACCTAAATATAAATAATAAGAATCAGACTATTGGTTTATGTTGATAAGAAGACTGAGTAGAAGATAGCTCTCTTTTATCTCTTTTATCTGAAATGGATCAGAGTACCCCATTGTATCCATCTTGATTCTGGTAGGGGTATTGTGAAGAATTCATATGCACTAGAAAGGCCCAGCCATCTTGGCTTTCTTGACTTCATAATTTAGCCATGCTTTGGCCAAACTGCTGAAAGATAGTGATATTTAGGAACATAATATATTTAAGGGAGATGTAATCTTACTTGACCTTACTTGAGGGTCAAAGCAAATGTTTCCAGAAAAATGACCCATGGGGAAATGATCTTTGAGTAATGATTTTTTCTTTTCTTTTTTTTTTTTTTTTTTTTTGAGACGGATTCTCACTCTGTTGCCCAGACTGGAGTGCAGTGGTGCGATCTTGGCTCACTACAAGCTCCGCCTCCTGGGTTCACGCCATTCTCCTGCCTCAGCCTCCTGAGTAGCTGGGACTACAGGCACCTGCCACCACGCCCGGCTAATTTTTTGTATTTTTAGTAGAGACAGGGTTTCACCATGTTAGCCAGGATGGTCTGGATCTCCTGACCTCATGATCCGCCTGTGTCAGCCTCCCAAAGTGCTGGGATTACAGGCATAAGCCACCGCGCCTGGCCTGAGTAAAGATGTTCTATGCCTCAGTGTTTTGCAGAGTTGATTCTAGTCATTCCACTCTTTCAACACTATCAACAAATGGGTTTTTGAATATGTGACTTATTTTTAAAACTGTACAGATTTTCCTTAAATTGTATTCAAATAAGTCCTAGCCAAGTTAATATATATTAATACTTTTATACTGCCCTTAAGAAAAAGAATAGATTCATAGAAAAACACCTATTAACACAGAGCTTTCCTTCATCTTCACCTGTGATTTTACTCAATTATTTTTCAAGAGTGTTGACCAGCACTGTTGCTACTAGCCACATGTTATTATTGAAATTTAAATCAAAATTAAAAATAAATCAGGCCGGGCGCGGTGGCTCAAGCCTGTAATCCCAGCACTTTGGGAGGCCGAGACGGGCGGATCACGAGGTCAGGAGATCGAGACCATCCTGGCTAACACAGTGAAACCCCGTCTCTACTAAAAAATACAAAAAACTAGCCGGGCGAGGTGGCGGGCGCCTGTAGTCCCAGCTACTCGGGAGGCTGAGGCAGGAGAATGGCGTACACCCGGGAGGCGGAGCTTGCGGTGAGCTGAGATCCGGCCACTGCACTCCAGCCTGGGCGACAGAGCGAGACTCCGTCTCAAAAAAATAAATAAATAAATAAATAAATCAAAAGCCCAGTTTATTGCCACATTTTCAAGTGTTCAGTGACCACATGGGTGTGGTGGATACTATATTGGTCTGCAGATATATGGAACATTTTCTTCATCACTGAAAATTCTACTGGAGAGCCATGCTCAAGATAAGAGAAAAAGCAACAGAATATTTGCCCATAAAGAAAATGACAACTTGCTGGGGGAAAACAATTTGCTTATAAATACACCTGCTGATTGAGAAGTCACAATTTGTTGGAGTTCAATTACAAAATGATTTTTGTCTTTCAGTTATGTCCACCAGCAACACTAGATCAAATTTGCTTTTCCAGCTGGGTCATTGCTGCCTTAACAATGTCTTACGATGATTCTTTAGTCATTTTTAGTTATTAAAACAATGTCAACAATCTTTTTTGTTCCAATAATTAAGACTGAATGTGGCTACGCACGGTGGCTCACACCTGTAAATCCCAGCACTTTGTGAGGCCAAGGTGAGAGGATCACTCAAGCCCAGGAGTTCAAGATCAGCCTGGGCAACATGGCAAGATCCTGTCTCTACAAAAAAATAAAAACTTAACCCAGTGTACCTGTAGTCACAGAGGCTGAGGTAGGAAGATTGCTTGGGCCCAGGAGGTTGAGGCTCCAGTGGGTCACAATCTGATCTAGCCACTGCACTCCAACCTGGGTGACAGTATGAGACCCTATCTCAAAAAAAAAAAAAAAAAAAGACTCGGTGCCATTAAATTTTTAATACTTGAATGTCACACTCGACTCAGAGCTCTTGTCCTCTCTTACCAGTTCCCCTCCCCAACACAATCTTTAATGTTTGAAGTGAAAGAGAAAGGTATGGTTTGTCTCTGAGATATCTTTTATTCCTTCTTTTTTTAAAAAAAAAACTTCATTGTTTTAATTGACACATAATTGAAATAATTTTTACAGAGTATATAGTGAACTTTTGATACTGTATCATGATCAGGGTAATTAGCATATCTGTCATTTCAAACATTTATCATTTCTGGGAACATTCAATATCTTCCTTCTGGCTATATAAAACTATAATATATTACTGTTTACTATAGTCATCCTACAGTGCTATATATAGAACACTAGAACTTATCCCTATCTACCTTTAATTTGTATTCTTTAACAAATCTTTCCCTCACCCATGTCCCTCTACCCTTCCCAGCCTCTAGTATCCTCTGCTGTAGTTTTTACCTCTAAGAGATCAACTAATTTTTAGCTTCCCCATGTGAGTGAGAACATACCAGGGTTTAACTTTCTATCCCGGCTTATTTCACTTAGCATAATGTCCCCCAGTTCTATCCATGTTGCAGTGAATGACAGGATTTCATTCCTCGTGCGGCTGAATAGTATTCCACGGTATGCCACATGGTTCTTCCTCTGTTGATGGACATTAAGTTGATTCCATATATTGGATATTGTGAGTGATGCTGCAATAAACACGGAGGTGCAGATGTCTCTTTTATATATGAATTTCCTCTCCTCTGGATAAATGCCCAGGGACGTCTGCTACCATGGATTTGGGGACAAGATGCAGATGTGTCTGAGGCAACAAAACTCTCCTCATATGATTGTCTCTGTGGGAAGACATGGAGTTGGGAAAAGCCTCTGCTGTTCTTGTAGTTTAAGCTGCCTCCATCTGGTTGCGATGGCCTCCCTGATGTGTCAGCCTCTACATAAGGGGTGTACATATGAAGTTTCACACTAGACCTGTGTGCCCAAAATCCTCTCAGTCTCCAAGGGCCCCTCCATTTAACATCATTTCTCCTTAAACCTTGCCATGAACACATCTTCAAAATCAGGAGACATCGGGAAGCATTTCCCTCTTTTCTATTATGAGGGAGGAGAGCTGAAAAGAAAAGCATGTCATACATTCAGCAAGAGAAGTCTCCAGATTCTAGCTTTGCACAGTGGCAGTCTCATAGCCAATGAGGTTTATTTGAGGCACGATTACTGCTAATTAAAAACTTTTCCCTAGATCTAGATCCTTGAGGAATCGCCATACTGTTTTCCATAATGGTTGAACTAGTTTACAATCCCACCAACAGTGTAAAAGTGTTCCTATTTCTCCACATCCTCTCCAGCACCTGTTGTTTCCTGACTTTTGAATGATTGCCATTCTAACTGGTGTGAGATGGTATCTCATTGTGGTTTTGATTTGCATTTCTCTGATGGCCAGTGATGATGAGCATTTTTTCATGTGTCTGTTGGCTGTATGAATGTCTTCTTTTCAGAAATGTCTGTTCATATCCTTTGCCCACTTTTTGATGGGGTTGTTTGTTTTTTTCTTGTATATTTGTTTGAGTTCTTTGTAGATTCTGGATATTAGCCCTTTGTCAGATGAGTAGATTGCAAAAATTTTCTCCCATTCTGTAGGTTGCCTATTCACTCTGATGGTAGTTTCTTTTGCTGTGCAGAAGCTCTTTAGTTTAATCATATCCCATTTGTCAATTTTGGCTTTTGCTGCCGTTGCTTTTGATGTTTTAGACATGAAGTCCTTGCCCGTGCCTATGTCCTGAATGGTACTACCTAGGTTTTCTTCTAGGGTTTTTATGGTACTAGGTCTAACATTTAAGTCTCTAATCCATCTTAAATTAATTTTCGTATAAGGAGTAAGGAAAGGATCCAGTTTCAGCTTTCTACTTATGGCTAGCCAATTTTCCCAGCACCATTTATTAAATAGGGAATCCTTTCCCCATTTCTTGTTTCTCTCAGGTTTGTCAAAGATCAGATGGCTGTAGATGTGTGGTATTATTTCTGAGGACTCTGTTCTGTTCCATTGGTCTATATCTCTGTTTTGGTACCAGTACCATGCTGTTTTGGTTACTGTAGCCTTGTAGTATAGTTTGAAGTCAGGTAGCGTGATGCCTCCAGCTTTGTTCTTTTGACTTAGGATTGTCTTGGCAATGCGGGCTCTTTTTTGGTTCCATATGAACTTTAAAGCCGTTTTTTCCAATTCTGTGAAGAAACTTATTGGTAGCTTGATGGGGATGGCATTGAATCTATAAAAAACCTTGGACAGTATGGCCATTTTCATGATATTGATTCTTCCTATCCATGAGCATGGTATGTATATGACCCAGCCATCCCACTACTGGGTATATACCCAAAGGATTATAAATCATGCTGCTATAAAGACACATGCACACGTATGTTTATTGTGGCACAATTCACAATAGCAAAGACTTGGAATCAACCCAAATGTCCATCTGTGACAGACTGGATTAAGAAAATGTGGCACATATACACCGTGGAATATTATGCAGCCATAAAAAAGGATGAGTTTGCGTCCTTTGTAGGGACATGGATGCAGCTGGAAACCATCATTCTTAGCAAACGATCACAAGAACAGAAAACCAAACACTGCATGTTCTCACTCATAGGTGGGAACTGAACAATGACATCACTTGGACTCGGGAAGGGGAGCATCACACATCGGGGCCTATCATGGGGCGGGGAGGGGGGAGGGATTGCATTGGGAGTTATACCTGATATAAATGACAAACTGATGGGTGCTGACGAGTTGATGGGTGCAGCACACCAACATGGCACAAGTATACATATGTAACAAACCTGCACGTTATGCACATGTACCCTAGTACTTAAAGTATAATAATAAAAAAAAAAAACTTTTCCCAACACCCCATCATAATGACTTGAAGTATAGTTGGCAGAGGCAATTTTTGACAGTCTCTCTGGAGACTGAACTATCTCAGGTTTTAAAAAAAAAGCTGACAATTTTTTAAGCCTCCAGATTCTGCAGCTAAGTAAATACTTGAAGGGAAAGGGTGTCAGTCTCCTCTTTTTCAAGACACCCCCAACCTTCTTGAGTATTTTATCAAAGCTGAATCACTTGCCTCCATGAATGGAAAAGCACCACTGTCACCTTCCCCAAGGGCAGACAGAGGAGGGAAGACCTCCAACCACAAATTGTGAATGTTTTCCTCCAAGTTCCTGGGTTGCAGGAGGAAATCAGAGGACAGGGGTGCATGGTAGCTAGTGGTAGTAGTAGGGATGAATGCCACTCAGCATGCACTGACAACTATTAGTGGCTTAGGAATGCTTAGTGCCTTGTGTCCTCAGCTCTGGGTTTTAGCCACAATTCTGAGACAACAGGAAAAATCAAACTCCACTTTCTCCTACATATGCAATAGATATTAGAATCAGCCTTAAATTTATGCCTTAAAATTTCCATCCAACCATAGTAAAGATTTTTAGTCATTTAGAGCTATGTTCCAGAGTAGTTTCCAAGTCAGAATAACTTAAACCATTTGCCTTTTGATACTTGATATTTTATGGTTTCCAATTTGCTATTTGCACCTAACCTTAGGGGTGAACAGCTCTAATTCATCTGAATGGAGAAACAGTGTAACCAACCAGTTTCTTACCGTGACAAAATACTTGGGCTGCTTTGTCCAGGCTGTTGGGATGGAACCAGCCAATGGCTAAGAATGAGGGTCATTGATTCACATGACAGGGGGCCCGATACAGGTCAAGTTCTACCTGCACATCTGAGGATTGCCCCTGAATAATATTTATATCTGAACGAATCGATTCTAATACAGCAGTAAAAAATGTGGGCTTCAGAGTCAAACACCTGAGCTGACAGTCCATCCCAACCACGTATTAACTCTGTGAAGTTGAGCACACTGCAGAACTTCCTGTGCCCCTGTGTAATCATCCCTACAATGGTGGCTCCTGGGTGGCTATGAGGGTAATATGTGATTATGCACCTGAAGGACTTACATGTGCTTAAACATTTGCCATCATTAACTTTCATATTACAATCTGATAGAATTAGAAACCATAAAGGTGTTATGAGGAGGAGGAAAGATATTTACAGAAATATTTGCCAAACTCACTTGTAATCTGTAATCTGACCATTTACTGCATGCACTGTCCATGCTCTGGATGTCACTGGACTCCATTGCTAGATGGTGCTCCCCAGTGTGATTTTTCAGGCATTGCATTATCTTTGGTGTAATATTATGTTTTTATTAAAGTCACATTACCATGTGATATTCAGAGTACAAAATTTAACATAAAACAAATTTAATACAAAGAAAGGCCACTTATGTCTGAATGATTTCTCTCTAACCCACTATTTGTAATAGCAGTAGAATAAAAGGAAATATTTTTACTGAAATAAAAATTGGAAGGTAAAAATACCTTTTTCAAAATGTAAGTAAAAATAAATTTATCTTAATGTTGGAATTCTTTATCAAAATGGCAAAAGTTGTTTAATTGAATTAAGGTATTTCATATGAGAAGGCAATTCTGAGAAAGTAATGTAGACACTGTTCACTCAAAATTCATATTGAAGCCTTAAAGCCCAATATAATTGTATTTGGAGATGGGATCTTTGGAAGATAACTAGTTTACATGAGGTCACGAGAGTGCCACTCTCCTGATGGCATTGGTGCCCTCATAAAAGCCCCAGAGAGTTTGCTCTCCGCCCCACCCTACTTTACCCTACACCTGCCGTATGAGAACACAGCAAGAAGGTGGCATCTACAGGCAGGAAGAGAGCCCTCATCACAAAAATAGGCATTTTGATCTTGGACTTTTAGCCTCCAGAACTGTAAGAAAATTAATTTCTATTGTTTTGGACAGCTAGTCTAAGATTGTGTATGTGTATGTGCGTGTGTGTGTGTGTGTGTGTGACAGAGAGAGAAAGAGAGAGACAGGGTCTCACTCAAGGATCTTGCCACCACAGCCTCCCAAATAGCTGGGACTACAGGTGCGTGCCACCATGCCCATCTAATTTTTGTATTTTTTGTAGAGATGGGGTTTCACTATTTTGGCCAAGCTGGTCTCAAACTCCTGAGCTCAAGTGACCCACCCGTCTCAGCCTCCCAAAGTGCTGGGATTACAGGTGTGAGCCACCATGCCCAGCCCCAAGATGTTTTATTACAGCAGCCCAAGCTAAAGTAGCACTCTACATGCTTTTATTATCAGCAAAAGTTTTTGAGTATGTTGAAATAAATGTGTACATTGTTACAGAAATAAAAATATAAAACTTTGAATGGACATTTAGAAATCTATTAAAAATGGGGAAGAAAAGAATTCTGGAGTAATTTATACAGATCTGAATAAAAAGTAACGATTGGTTTGGTTGTCTCCCTTACTGAGGCACTTATGAATCTGGTACTGACCCAGCAAAACATCTTCCAACTCAGCACTCGGCTAAGAGGGCAGGAAGGAATCCTGCTCTAAAGAGACGACTTCAGAATTCACTTGCTCTACTATTTGTTTCAATTCAAACAAAAGTTTATACTTTCCTCATGACCATGAAAGAATGAAGTAAAACCACCACACTGGCATGATACAACGTAGTAGATGAACTGGCTGTTTATCAGAATATATGAAATTCATGCTGAGCCATTTATCAGTGACCTCGAATTAATTCTTTAACTTCTGCTTCCACATTTGTAAAACTGAGAAAATAATGGCAATATCTGTCTCACTGGGTTGTTACCTGATGTCCCGTGTCTTGGTAAACCATTGTTTCATATATTTTGATCAGTTTTTGTTGTGCAGGCAGAAAGTCCAATCCCTGTTACTACAGAAGGGCTTCCACCTTGATTTCCGACAGGAAAATTGAAATGTTCACGTGCACTGATAAAGCCTTATTTGTTCTCTCTCATTTGAGGGATATGGAACCCTTGACTGTCTTTAACAAATTCTGCGATGCTTTCCAATACCACTAACGGCCCATTTCATGTCTGCTCCAGTTGAACGGTGACCTGCACCCAGGAATGGCCCTTCAGCCTGCCTCCTGCTCTTCCTCACTCCAACTAGAAGGTGGTAGACAAGAACATTTCTAGGCAGAATCTCCAAGGCCCAGGCAGAGGAGCACAGAAAAAAAAAAAAAAAAAAAAAAAGGGAGACAGCAGCACAACCCGGTACATATAATTTAAGGACCCCTTGCCCTTGACAATTGATTTGATTATCATCTTCCCATTGGACATTTTTTTTAAACTCAATGCTATTCACTCCTTTTATATGCTATATTTAAACTTGAGAAAAAACCACATGTGCTTCCATTTCTCCTGACATCTTCCTTTTCCATCCATCTAAGTCCTTCCCCCATCATTTGCAGCCCAGAAAGAATGCAAACTGTGGTACCCAGGCCCATACAGCTGTCAGGGCTCAAAACACAATACCCTTAAACTTGGCACCTTGGCATGGTGAGTACTTTGAACCTAAGGACTGGACGGCCTCTGAAGCAAGCTCTTTCTGACCTTCCATCTTCCTGTTTCTTGCCCCTTCTTCTCCCTCTAAGCAAGCATAGAAAACAATTTCTCTTCCCCAAAGCAGGCCATAGAAGTAGAACCTCTCTTCCCCAAAGAAAACCATAAAACCTAGAAAGATCACACTCTCCTTCTCCCTTCAAGACCCTCATTTCAGAGGGGTTGTGCCCCAGGAAGAAGGAATGCTACATGGAGAGGCCAAGAAGACTCTGAACAGAGAGGCCTTGCTGGGTCTCCCCACTCACTCAGTCAATTACCCCTCAATCATACACTTTTGTCCAACCACATTTCCATATGGCTGTCCATTTTTCATCAAACTTAAGCATAAAATAGGCAGTTTTCCCTGGGTCTTTGAGTCTTCATATCTGAAGGCTCCTGTGTCATGCAAAACTTTGATTAAATACATCCTTATGCTTTTGTCTTGTTAACCTGTCTTTTGTTATAAGGGCATCAGCCATGCCCCTTGTGATGGGTGAGAAAAGAGATCACACATTTCCACAGCCCCCACCTACCACCACCCAGATCTACCTGGTACCACAAAGGGCCTCAGTACACCTCTGTGGCGAAGCCAGTCTATATCTGTGTGTCCTGATCACATACTCCCCAAAGTGCCGCTGTGCCCTGTAGCCACAGGAGTAAACAACTGGAGCTCAGTTGGACTTGGGGTAATCCATCTGGGGATGATGCCTTGGGACTTAAAAGCAGGCCCATTCATTTGCACAGGAACTTCTGTGGTCCTGGAAAACCAGGACAGCATGTAGAAGTGGGTGAGGCGGGGAGGAAGACAGAAGCTGCTGGTATATGGGTGTCCTGGCTCAGTGAGGAACTGGGGTTCAGGGTGGCAACTATAAGGCAAGGTACACAGGGCAGGGTCTCCAGTGACCCAGCTCTAGAGGCAGTACTGTCTCACTTAAAACTCTCACTAAGGAACCATATTGAAATATATTTATTTAACTATTTAAATACTTCTTGTGAGAAACTATATTATTTGCATCTAGTATTAATTACTTGGAAAAATCAAACTCATAAATTTGGCAACAACAGACAACAAAATAATTTCCACCAAAAAATGATAAAGACTTCAGCAGAATTTTTTTTCTCCCTCACTGGTCAAGTTGTTTTCTGGCAGACAGTGAGCTAAAATTACAAGAAATTCTCTGGGGAGCAGATTGCAAGAACCAGAATGAAATAAAGTGTGCTTCTTCAGAAACAAAATGTTGGAACTCCATTCCAAACAGCATTTTCTCATAAGAGATACAGTTTTATTTGTCTTCAGTGTATCATTCCAAGAAGTTTTGACTCCCATGATTGGGCTTAGATATCCAGTGCGTGTTTTCAGATACACGGCATCCCTTAAGGGAGATTTATATGCAACTATAAGGTACCATAAGGAAGGTAAAAAAAAATGCTTGTCTGATGAGGGTGTCCTTTGATTCACTTCACCTCAAGCATTTGATCAAAGTTCACTAGATATAGGTCTGTCATGTGGAAATAGATGGAAACCTTCCAAATAGAAATCTGATTATACCCTGCCAAGATAATTCCTCACTAGATTTATTTACACACACCTGCAGTTTTTGATGTCTTTGGGAGATCAGTACTTATTTTGGAAAAACGATCAAAAAAGATTATAAATTAATAATACCTTTTTAATGCCTCAGGTCAATAACTAATTTAAGAAATTTGCTTAAATGTTTCTTATTATACCCTTAAATAAAATCCACAAACCAAACAGGAAGCAGCTTCATTAACCCATTACAAGGGAAAAAGTGACATATCTGAAATGAACTTGGAAAACTCTAAAAAAACAATATAATTTTTGCAGTATATTACAGTGACAGTAAAAGACAGAAACTAGGTTTGACTTAAAGTCACACGACAGCTGCACAAACTGATATTTTAAATAGAAAACTCTATCTTCACAGGATAAAATAAAAGTCAGAAATTTTCAAAGAGAAAAAAAATCAGACATTATCTTTAAAAACCAGCTGGAAATGCATCCTGCTTATGACTCACATGAATTCTTGCTGAAATTTAAATGAACTTTGCTAGAACATTGGCAAAGTGGGGATAATAAAGTAAAATATTACATGCTTGACTAGTCCAGGAATTTGGGCTTCTTCTGGATTCAAAAAGATGGACTGAAAAAGCACTGAGAGGTAGTGAGCAGGTGTATTCACATGGAGATGAGACATTTGCAAGACAGGCATGAACAGGAATGATTATTTCAAACTGCTAAAGAGTCAGGAGTGTGAAGAGGGAATTCTTGTACGCTGTTGGTGGGGATGTAAATTTTATGGAAAATTGTACAGAGGGACCTTTCATTAGTCTGTTCTCACACTGCTATAAAGAAATGCCTGAAACTGGGTAATTCACTAAGAAAAGAGGTTTAATTGATTCACAGTTCAGCATGGCTGGGGAGGCCTTAGAAAATTTATAATCATGGCGGAAGGGGAAGCAAATATATCCTTCTTCACATGGTGGCAGCAAGGAGAAGAATGAGTGCCCAGCAAAGGGGGAAGCCCCTTATAAAACCATCAGATCTCATAAGAACTAACTTCCTATCATGAGAAAAGGATGGGGGAAACTGCCTTCATGATTCAATTATCTCCACCTGGTCCCTCCCATGACATGTGGGGATTATGGGAACTACAATTCAAGATGGTATCTGGGTGGGGACACAGCCAAACCATATAAGTCTGCCCTAGACCCTCCCAAATCACATGTCCCCACATTTCGAAACACAATCATACCCTTCCAACAGTCCCCCAAAGTCTTCACTCATTCCAGCATTAACCCAAAAGTCTAACTCTAAAATCTCATCTGAGACAAGGTAAGTCCCTTCCACCTATGAGCCTGTAAAATCAAAAGCAAGTTAGTTACTTCCTAGATAAAATGGTGGTATAGGCATTGGGTAAATACACCCATTCCAAATGGGGAAAGTTGGCTCAAAGGAGCTACAGGTCCCATGCAAGTCTGAAATCTAATAGGGCAGTCATTAAAACTTAAAGTTCCAAAATGATCTCCTTTGACTCCATGTCTGACACCCAAGTCACACTGATGCAAAATGTGGACTCCTATGGTATTGGGCAGCTCTGCTCCTGTGGCTTTGCAGCCTACATTCCTCCTCCCAGATGCTTACACAGGCTGGCATTGAATGCCTGTGGTTTTTCCAGGTGCCTGGTGCAAGCTGTCAAAGGATCTACCATTCTGGGGTCTGGAAGACAGTGGCCCTCTTCTCACAGATCCACCAGGCACTGCCCCAGTAGGGACTCTCTGGGGGCTCCAACCCCGTATTTCCCTTCTGCACTGCCCTAGCAGAGGTTCTCCATGAGGGATCCACCCCTGCAGCAAACTTCTGTCTGGACATCCAGGCATTTCCATACATCCTCTGAAATCTAGGCAGAGGTTACCCAACCTTAATTCTTGACTTCTGTGCACCCACAGGCTGAACACCACATGGAAGCTGCCAAGTCTTCGGACTTGAACCCTCTGAAACCATGGTCCACACTGTACCTTGGCACATTTTAGCCACTGCTGGAGTGGCTAGGACATAGGGCACCAAGTCCCTAGGCTGCACACCGCAAGGGGTCTCTGGGCCTGGCCCACAAAACCATCTTTTCCCTCCTAGGCCTCTGGGTCTGTGATGGGAGGGGTTTCTGTGGTCTCTGACATGCCCTGAAGACATTTTCCCCATTGTCTTGGTGATTGACATTCAGCTTCTCATTACTTACAAAAATTTCTGCAGCAGGCTTGAATTTCTCCCCCCAAAATGGGTTTTTCTTTTCTGTCACATCCTCAGGCTGCAAATTTTCCAAACTTTTGTGCTCTTCTTCCTCTTGAACACTTTGTTGTTTAGAAATTTTTTCCACCAGATACCCTAAATCACCTCTTTGAAGTTCAAAGTTCCACAGATCTCTAGGGCAGGCGCAATATGCCTCCAGTCTCTTTCCATAGCAAGAGTGACCTTTACTTCAGTTCCCAACACCTTTCTCATCTCTATCTGAGACCACCTCAGTCTGGACTTCATTGTCCATATCACTATCAGCATTTTGGTCAAAGCCATTCAACAAATCTCTAAAAAGTCCCAAACTTTTCCACATCTTCCTGTCTTCTGAGCCCTCCAAGTCTCTAGGAAGTTCCAAATTTCCCCACATTTTTCTATCTTCTTCTGAGCCCTCCAAATGTTCTGACCTCTGCCTGTTTCCCAGTTCCAAAGTCACTTCCACATTTTTGGGTATCTTTATAGCAGCACCCCACTACCCAGTACCAATTTACTGTATTAGTTCTTTCTCGTGCTGCTAATAAAGACATACCTGAGACTGGGTAATTTATAAAGAAAAGAGGCTTAATTGACTCACAGTTCCAAATGGCTCAGGAGGCCTCAGGAAACTTACAATCATGGCAGAAGACACCTCTTCACAGGGCAGCAGGAGACAGAATAAGAGCAGAGTGAAGGGGGAAGCCCCATATAAAACCATCAGATCTCATGAGAACTAACTCAATATCATGAGAACAGGATGGGGGAAACTGCCCCTATGATTCAATTATCTCCACCTGGCCCCTCCCACAACACATGAGGATTATGGGAACTACAGTTCAAGATGAGATTTGGGTGGGGACACACAAAACATATCAGTCCTCAACAAACTAAAAGTAGAATTACCATAGAATCCAGCAATTCCACTTCTGGGTATTTATCCAAATGATTTTAAATCTGTTTTTCAAAGGGACGTCTGCACTCCCATATTCAGTTCAGTACTATTCACAATAGGCAAGTTATGGAATCAACCTGTGTCCATCAACAAATGAATGGATGAAGAAAAGGTGGCATGTATACACAATGAAGTACTATTTGCCCTTTAAAAAAAGAGAAACCCAATCATTTGCAACAACATGGATAAAAGTGGAGAACATTATGCTAAGTGAAATAAACCAGACACAGAAAAATATTGCATGTTCATCCTTATATGTGGAATCTAAAACCTAAAATCAAAAATCAAAGAAGAGAGTAGAGGAGTGGTTATGGAGGCTGGTGGTAGGGGATGGGGAGATGATGGTCAAAGAGTACGAAATCTCAAACAGCAATTGGTTTGTTGGTTTTTTTTTTTTTTTTTTTTTTTTTTGAGCTCTGCACAGTGTGGTGAATGTATTAATAGTAGATTGTCCATTTCAAAGTTGCTAACAGAGTAACTTTTAAGTGTTTTCACTACAAAAAAGAAGTAAGTATTTGAGGTGATGGACATTAGCTTGATGTAATTACTCCACATTGTATTTATAAATCATAACATTTTGTACCCCATAAATATAGGCAATTATAAATTGTGAATTTATAACAAAAAATGAGAGAATATTGATTTTTTAATAATTCCATTTCATGTATATTCAGTTACATATAAGAGTCATGTATTACTTTAAGGAAGTAGGTTTTGTTTAAAGGGCTTGTATATCTGTGGTTAAGCTGAAAGGAGACAAAATGTGCAATCGGCTATAAAATCATATAAGAGAGCCCAGTGGTGCCCTTCCAATGCCACCCCTTCCCATATCCTGACACACCAACATATGTCCCTTTCACAAATAGAGCAAAGTTCTGCCCCAAGAAAAGCCCACTCAGGCAACCTTGAAAGAACAAGTGACTGCAAAATGGAGAAGTTGTCCACTAATAACTGTTTTCAATAAACTTGTGCTAAATAATCATGTTGTATATATTTATGCTTCTTTAAAAAGCAATATAATCTTCTACTTCTGGCCAATATAGCATAACAGAGACCAGATTTACCCTTCTTCCTGAAACAATCAAGAAAACCAGATGAAATATTTGAAAATGATTATAAAGATAGTAGATATCAGACAACAAAGGACAGTGATTCCTAGAAGATAGGAAACAACTGAGCTCTATGGTTGTCCCAACTTATTGCTAAGAAGAATTCCTGATGCAGGCAGGGGCAACTCAGCAAAACCCAACCATCTTCCCGAGTTAAGGAAATGCAACTGAGACTCCAGGGAGACTAACAAGGCCAGAACTGGCAGCACAGATGACTGCAGCAAAGAGAACTTCCCAGAGACAGAAACCTGGACACCTGCAGAGGCTCCTCAAGTATTCAGCAGATCAAAGAGTAAATATAAATAAACGATTTAAGTCCAGAGAAAGAACCATCAGAAAGAAGTAGAGGGAACAGCACCCAACACTCTCACAGGGCCAGGAATAGTACCTGCTCCAGCCAGCCAGATTCGGAAATTTCATAATCCATGGGGCATCGGGTAGAGAGGGGCCCCCAAACCTGGGCCACAGACCAGTACCAATCTGTGGTGTGTGAAGAAACAGGTCACAGGCCGGGTGCGGTGGCTCACGCCTGTAATCCCAGCACTTCGGGAGGCCGAGGTGGGCGGATCACGAGGTCAGGAGATAGAGACCATCCTGGCTAACACAGTGAAACTCCGTCTCTACTAAAAATACAAAAAAATTAGCCGGGCTTGGTGGCAGGCGCCTGTAGTCCCAGCTACTCGGGAGGCTGAGGCAGGAGAATGGCGTGAACCCGGGAGGCGGAGCTTGCAGTGAGCCGAGATCGCACCAATGCACTCCAACCTGAGTGACAGAGCGAGACTCCGTCTCAAAAAAAAAAAAAGAAAGAAAGAAACAGGTCACACAGCAGTAGGTGAGTGGCAGATGAGCAAGCATTACTGCCTGAGCTCCACCTCCTGCCAGATCTGCTGCAGCATTAGATTCTCATAGGAGTATGAACCCTATTGTGAACTGTGCAAGCCAGGGTTCTAGGTTGCGTGCTCCTTATGAGAATCTAATGCCTGAGGATCTATCACTATTTCCCATCACCCACAGATGGAACTGTCTAGTTGCAGGAAAACAAGCTCAGGGCTCCCACTGATTCTACATTATGGTGAGTTGTATAACTATTTCATTATATATTACAATTAATACAGAAATAAAGTGCACAATAAATGTAATGTGCTTAAATTATCCTAAACCACCCCCCACCCCGGTCCATGGAAAAATTGTTTTCAATGTAACCAGTCCCTGGTGCCAAAAAGGTTGGGAACCGCTGAGGTAGAGTACTCAGACAGGATTTGTCTCAGGCATGGGGCAAAAATAGCCTTAGACTATATGTTGCTCTGGTCCTGCCAAGACTTGAAAGAATCCTAGCAGTAAAATTGTTAGATCAAATTGCATGCACATTTTACATTTTGATATGCCCCTCCCCCTTGGCCTCTAAAACATCTATCAATTTATGCTGTCCATTTTATTCACAGAGTTGTCATCAAGGCATTGGTGTATTTATTTGTTGTTCTAATGGGTAAATATTTATTCTTACGGCTTAAATCCCTTGTTCCTTATCAACTATCTAATCTGACTTGGCTGCTCCATGAATTTGAATTGCTGACTATTGCCACACTCTACTGACATCTTTGAATCTAACTCAGTCCAGTAGATACAATCCAAACCTCAATCAACACAAGCACGTGAGGGTCCTAGTTTGGAGACTGTTCACCCTCTCCTAAGAGGGAGAATGCAGATTCTAATTGCCAATACTTTCTAGTTTCTCAAACATAAGACAATATAGGCAAAGCTCACCTTACTAATTTAAGATATTTTTTACCAATGGGCTAAGAATAAAATAATGCAACAAGTGCCTATCTTTCAGAGGAAGATTTGAAGTCAAATATCTTCTCTTTTATCTACTAATTGGACGACCCTGAGCAAAATCAATTATACTCTCTAAACTATTTTCTTCACCTGCAAAATGAGAGAAGGTTAACACTACTTTTGAAGGGTTGCTGTGAGGAATAAATGAGGTAATGAATGAAAAGTCATTATGGAAGCTACTTATCAATATATAAAAAGATGTGTCCCTAAATTTAAAAATTACCTAATATATTCTAAGTTTTCTAAATAAACTAGATTCAGTTTTTTGTGAAATTACCTTCATTAAACTTTAAAGAATCTCAAAATAAGGTACAAAGATGATAGAAGCAACATCAATAATGCATTGTTAACTTTACAAAATTCTATTTCACATTCAAATTTAAAGATAGCAAATAATGGCAAAAAGTTTTAAAGATCACCCCAAAATAAAGAAACCATTTGCCATAAATGAAAAACATTGTCAATGTATTCATTTTTGTGTTGCTGTTGTAAGAAATCACCACAAACTTAGTGGCTTAAAAGAACACAAATTTGTTATCTTACGGTTCTAGAGGTCAGAATTCCAAATGGAGTCTCAGACGATTAAAATCAAAGTGTTGGTAGGGCTGGTTCCTTCTAGAGGCTCCACGAGAAAATTCCATTCTGTGCCTCTTCCAGTTTCCAAATGCTACCAACATTCCTTAGCTTGTGGCTGTGTCACTCCAACCTCTTGCTTTCATAGCAACATTTCCTGCTACTCCCTGTGATCTCCTGCCTCGCTCTTGTAAAGGTCCCTGTAATTACATTAGCCCCACCTGGATAATTGAGGCAAATCTTCCCATCTTGAGAACCACAAATTAACCCTATCTGCAAAGTCCTTCTGTCATATAAGGTAACATTCACAGGTTCCACAGGTTAGGATATGGACACCTGGGCTGGGGCACTATTCAGCCTACCACAGGGAAAAATGCAAACACAGTCATAATTTAGGCAACAGACACATTAAGAGCACTGCACTGAGTCACACAAATCAGGTTAAGAAGCAATAGGTGATACAAGGGTGCTTTAACATTAAACCCTCCACAAAGCATCTCCTGACTCCCTTCAATAAGCTGTAAGCAATTGTTTTAAGGCTATGTGTTTAAAAGCATGTGTGGCAAAAAAAGGGGAAATCTTGATTGAACACCTGCTGTGGGCCATGAACTGTCTGGGCACTGAGGATACAACAGTGAACAACCCAAAGTCTCTCCCTTCATGGAGCCTTCATTCCAGCAGAGGGACACTGTATGCCATCAAGTCTTCTAGTAACACCAGCAATGTTGCCTTGATTGAAAGTAGTGAGATTCATACATTCTGTATGACTCTAGTATAAAAATCTGGAAAACATTTACAGTGTGATTCCCAGGGCACCTGCTTGAAATAGACAAGGCTAGTGCAAAAAAAGTTAGGACTTATTCTAAAAACTAAAATAAAATAAGCTTACACGTGAAGACATGGGTTTTGGTTTTTTTGTTTGTTTGTTTGTTTGTTTTTGAGACAGAGCCTCACTCTGTCATCCAGGCTGGAGTGCAATGGCACGATCTTTGCTCACTGCAACCTCCACCTCCGGGTTCAAATGATTCTCTTGTCTCAGCCTCCCGAGTAGCTAGGATTACAGCATGCTGCCACACCCGGCTAATTTTTTGTATTTTAGTAGAGACAGGATTTCACCGTGTTGCCCAGGCTGATCTCGAACTCCTGAGCTCAGGAAATCTACCCTCCTCGGCCTTGCAAAGTGCTAGGATTACAGGCATGAGCCACCACGCCTGCCTGAAGACATGGGTTTCTTAATACCCTAGCCAAGGATAGAAAAGAAAATTTGGAAAAGATGAATGAATTCCAGAGACCATTAATAGTTGGCTGCAGATTAAATACACTACATTATGAAGAAGGGAAGGTAATTTTTTTTTCAATCATATAACTCACTTTAAGGTACAAGAAGGTTCCTAAGATAAAACAAAAAAACAGAATATTTCATATGAAGGAGTAAGAATGGCCTCATTTTTCTGGTCAAATTTGACATTAACTAAAATAGGAAAAAATGAATCTGTGTCTTCTGATTACGTTAAACTCACATTTCATTAATTTGAAAGGTTAACCAAAAAATGTGGCTACAGGAAAATATGAGAGGTTGATCTAATGGGATGATTAGTTTCTTGGTGTGAACTTCTTTTGGTTTATTACTATCCTATATTACTATCCTATTATATCTTCCAATATCCCTTTTCCTCTTTCTCCTTATAGCCTACTTCTTCTGAGCTCCCACCTCCAATTCAGTTCTCCTTGGTTAGGGTTTTCTACTTATCTATATGAAATTTACCAAAGAAAGGCACTAAGTAGTATCTTGGCTATCCTGTGTGCCTCATCAAGAAATCTTCTGAGTGCCATTGCCTGCTACTTCCTCTGCCCTCCAAACGTCATATACATTTCTCCTGTGCCCAACCATAACCCAGAATCATACAGGAAAGGAGCATCCAGCACAACTTTTCCTTACATATATAATTTATTCAATATTATTTCCCAAACCTACTACATATAAATTCACAGTCTCCCTTTTTCTATCATAATATCCCCCAAATCCTCTAAAGCAGTGATTCTCAAACTTCAGTGTATAGAAGAATCACCTAGGAATCTTCCTAAAAGGCAGATGGGGCCTGAGGTTCTGCATGTTTAACATATGTCTTTATACAACAAGATTTAATCCTCAGAAATAAAAATGCTGTTGTGAAAATTTTTAAATTGTGTTTCAGGAGCTCCTGAAACACAATCATATAAATAAGTAAAAGATTTCATATAGATAAGTAAAAAACCCTAAACAAAGAAAATTTAATTGGAGGAGAGAGCTCAGAAGAATTAGGGTATTAGGAGAATGAGGAAAAGGGATATTGGAAAACACAGTAGAAAAATAATAAACTGACCGGGCAGGGTGGCTCACGCCTGTAATCCCAGCACTTTGGGAGGCCGACGCGGGTGGATCAGAGGTCAGGAGATCGAGACCATCCTGGCTAACACGGTGAAACCCCGTCTCTACTAAAAATAAAATAAAAATTAGCCAGGCTCTTGTAGTCCCAGCTACTTGGGAGGCTGAGGCAGGAGAATGGCGGGAACCCAGGAGTCGGCGCTTACAGTGAGCCGAGATTGCGCCGCTGCACTCCCGCCTGTGCGACAGGGCCAGACTCTATCTCAAAAAAAAAAAAAAAAAGAAAGAAAGAAAAGAGAAATAATAAACCAAAAGGGTTTTATACCAAGAAGCTAATCATCCCATTAGGTTACCCCCCACCCCACCCGGAGGTGCCTAATAGGCCAGGGATTGATGGGGAAAAAGAAATAAAGGACAGATTTGGCCTCTGCAGCTACCTTGTCTGCACTGCTTTTATCTATTTTAATGAATTAGAATTTCGTGTAAAATTTCACTTACAGAAAAATATAGATGAGTTCCCTGGTGATATGGTTCGGCTGTATCCCCACCAAAATCTCAACTTGAGTTGTATCTCCTATAACTCCCACATGTTGTGGGAGGGACCCAGGTGGAGGTGATTGAATCAAGGCAGCCCGTCTCTCCCGTGCTAGTATCGTGATAGTGAATAAGTCTCACGAGATCTGACAGGTTTATCCGGGTTTTCCGCTTTGGCTTCTTTCTCATTTTCTCTTGCCACCGCGGTGAAAGAAGAGCCTCTCACCTGCCGCGGTGATTCAGAGGCCTCCCCAGCCATGTGGAACTGTAAGTCCCATTAAACCTTTTTTTGTTCCCAGTTTCGGGTATGTCTTTATCAGCAGTGTGAAAATGGACTAATACACCTAGTTTAACGACAACAACACAGTTTGAAAATCTTTTGAGTTTCAGTGACGATGGGCTTAATTACAAAATTATTTTGGCATTGTTTTTGAAGAGAGGAAAATAAATGTTCCACTCAGCATTCTCTGAACTACATTATAAAAGTCTTAGATTGGCGCATTGAGAACATGTGTTCAGTCTGTTCAAGAATACGAAATTGTCCTCAAATATTTTTAACTAGTTTTAATTTATTTTTGAGAGAAGGTCTCACTCTGTCACCCAGGCTGAAGTGCAGTGGTGCCATCATAGCTCACTGCAATCTCCAACTCCTGAGTTCAAGCGATCCTCCCACCTCAGCCTCCCAAAGTACTGAGATTACAGGCATAAGCCACCACTTCCGTCTTTCCTCGAATATTTTGAATCTATTAACTGAATTCCCTTTATAACCTTAGGTGAAATCACTTTCTCAAGAACTTATTTACCTACGTTTAAATTCAAGTCAACAAACATTCATTGAATACTAAATACGGTAGCGTAGGGATGTATTACCTTAGGATACAAGGGGCTTCACTTGTGCCTTCTGTCTTTGAAGAGATTTGCTTTCTATTAGGAAGAACAAAATGACTTACTATAAAACACAGTGAGAGGAAACCCATAAAAGTATAAATGTGCAAGAATTCAAATGAGAGATTGTCTCCAGTTGGAATGACCAGGTGGAGTTTAGAAATGGTAATGGAAATAAATCCTCAAAGGGTGGATACGAATTCTTCTATCATTAATGAAGAGAAAAAAGTATTTCTGGTGAAAAGCACAGGCTGGATGAAGAATGGAGTCCAGAAAGTTAGAGAAATAGAGGTCCATGGGAAACAAGATGAGTGAGACCGGATTTGGACAGGGAGCCGAGTCCCCATGAATGTTGTGGAATCACTTGTCACAGGAGTTCAGTCTTGATTGTGGGAGGAGCTGGGAAAATGAAGATCCAGAAGAGGGAGTTGGAGGATCAGAAAAGACATTCAGCAGTCCATTTAAGAACCCATGTCCAGCACAGCAAATGGGACTGGGAAGCAGAGCTTACAGGGAGGTGTATAGGCAGCTGTTGCCACATAGGGAGGTGTATAGGCAGCTGTTGTCAATGTGAAGCTAGCACATCTGAGAGTGCACAAACATCTGAAGGCTGCCCAGAGGCTGATGTTGGTCAACAGGACCAACAGTTGAGCTGGTTACAAATCAGAAGAAAGTCAGAGCAAGTGGGAACCCACTAGGCACCTCTACATCTGTTCATTGCCTTATCCGACTAAAACCACTTTCAGAGACTAATGGCCACTACTTCACTTCTGCTTTTTGATTCTCACATGAGTTCTTCATAAGCCACACTGGGCGACTTATCCTGGGAAATATAGTGCCCAACTTAAATGAGTCAACGTGAACAAGCCACCACACAAGTTGTCCTGTTTAAGAGATGTAAGATGCATATGTGAATGTGCTGAAGATCAATTTGGTTAACGTATCAGGGAACATGACAGTGACCATGACTTCCACGGTGTAAAGTTGATAATCAAGGGAATCATCTCTAGTGACGTGAGAGTGAGGTTTATTTTTGCAGATTCAGGATGAAAAGCCTGAGACTGACCCAAAATTATCCAGTCCAGCATAAGAAAATATTCCTTGACAGGATGTCCTAATCCATGCAGCCATGAGAGGATTTTATTTAGATGAGAGAGAGAGACAGAGCTCTGTAACAGTGCCTTCCAACTCCTGTGTCAAAGAAGCCATTGTACTGGTATATGGAAAAGAGTTCAGGTATGCTGAGATATTCATCCTGCAAGCCTGCAGGGCAGCATGGTCGCAGTCAGAGCTCCTAGACCAGCTGCCTTGGGCAGTGAGCATTTCTGTCCAGGGCTGAAGGCAGTGAGCATACTGGGCTGCATTTATTTCTTGCTGCTTCCCCACCATGCACTCGGCACAGTGCGTGGTACTCTAGCACCTGGGCATCTCTTCCAGCAGCCATCTGCAGCATGAATTGCTGTTCATAATGGACAAGGCGCCTACAGAGCTGCTGAATGAGTGCATGTTCCAGATGCCCAAGGAGCTCAGCAGGCAGCTGTAAGTATACTAGCAGGAGGTAAGAATGGCAGGAGGCCAGGGAGACAGAGTTTTTGGCAGGCACCACCCAAGGAGTAGCTCTGAATCTGTACCCTCAGTATTTGTAACACATGTGGGTTTGTGACTAACTTGTTCCTTTTCTGATTCCAACTAGCTTCAGGTGCACCTACATTCTGAAAATGCACCTACATTCTGAAAATTAGAGCCTTGTCATTATTTTAAAATTGTGACGTAAAAAATTTCATGTGGATTCAAAATCTATTAACATTAAAGATAATTTCAAAGTTTCATCTCTGAGGGAGAAAATGGGGGCTTCTTTAAATGCAATTTCAGCTGTTACAAACACTTGAATGGCTTAAAAAATGGTTTTTATTTTTTTAATTTCATGACTATGTGAACAAAATTTCTTTGATGGTAGCTATAAACAAAGTAATCATCATCTGAAATCATTAATAAAGCATTTACTGTAGCCATTGAGAACATAAGACCTAATAATAAAATGTGACGTTCATGAAGCAAGTATGAGTTTGTTTGTGGTTTTTTTTTTTTTTTTTGCAAGTGCAATACAAATGTTTTATTTATGACTTCTAATTAAAATCACAGTAAATTACTAAAAAGTCTTAAATATAATCCTAACATTAATAATTAAGCAAGATACAGCCATCTTGACATTTCTGATGATAGTACAATAAAGACAAAATAATTGGTTTTCCTTTGGGAGAAAAAACAACAGAAATAGATCTGGGAAGGTGAAATCAGGGTCTTAGCTATTACATTCTTTTTACTCTCGTTGTGAGTAATTTTAGCTTTCTTTCCTACTCCAAATGATGGTCCACTCTCCCACAAATAAAAGCATCATAGAAGAAAGAAAACTCTTAAAATATCATGAACTGAAAAGTGAATTTTTTTCTCACTCTCCAGCATCTTTGTGAGTTTCCTGAATGATAACATTTTAGTTCTTGGCTTTAAGTCCCGATTATTAATCCCTGTAAGGCAGTACTTAGAGGAGAGAAGCAAGGGCAATTTGCAGCAAAGAGATGTGCACCAGGAAGTACTGGCAGAGTACAATGTGGTGAGATTCTAGGACTGTGGGCTTAAACTGCCCTGAAAGCAAGTATGAGTTTTTTATTAAAAACCTTGGAAGATTCTATTTGTAAATTTTAATCATGTTCAATTGGTAACAACTAAAAAGTATACATATCATATAAAATAAATGTAATAAAATTTTTCACTAAGCACCATGGAGATTCCTCCAGATCCCTCCATTTATTCCAGTGTATTGTATGATTGTAATTTTCTGGTTTTCTATTTATTTCACAGTGTTAAAAATAAAATTGTCATGAGGAACTACTCTTGAAAAGAAAGGTTAGAAATGCACATTTCTTTGGGGTCAGAGACACAAATCTTGTAGCTCTAATTCCATATGTTCCCCTTATATCCCAACAGTATCTTAACATTATATCCCAATGGACTGGCATTATGATGAAGGATATTTACAATTGAGACTCCTGGATGCAGGACTACTCTCCAGCTCCATGTCAGATTAAAAAAAATCACCCAGTGCGAATGATTAGTGATTGGTAACTACTGATTTGTCTTCTCAGTTTATCAATGTTTCTCTGAAAGACTAATTATGTTAACTGAGTTATTTAAAAGTTACAGATTCAAGACTGCATTTTAAGAAGATCAAACTGGCTGAGACTATATATGATGAGGAGAAAAGGGAGGAATGAAAGAAAGGAAGAAAAGTTGTGTGCTGTTGCAATAGTCAGAGGACAATAATGAAGACCTAGCATAAGGCTGTACAGTAGCTGTGGAAAACAGATTCTTGAGGCACTTTGTAGATAAAATCTTCAGAACTCTTGAGTTTGGGGAGAAAGAAACATGAAAGAAGTCAAATATGACTGAAATCTTGATTGTGAGAGGATGGTAAAATAGAGTTAAAGGAGAAAAGGAAGAGCTGGTTTAGGGAGGAGAATGATGTATTTGGATCTGGAAATGTTAAATTTGGGTCCTGGGGTAGGACAACAATATAAACTGTTCTGCCAAAAAACCAAGATGCTGATTCAGAATATGAGGAGAAATGCCCTCAAATATACAGCTTAATTCTCAGACAGAAGGAGGAACATATTTTTAAGTTGTTTTTCCTTAAGTTATTGGGGTACAGGTGGTATTTGGTTACTTGAATAAGTTCTTTAGTGGTGATTTGTGAGATTTTGGTGCACCTAATCAGTATACACTGTACCATATTTGTAGTCTTTTCTCTCTCACCTCCCTCCCAGTCTTCCCCCCAAATCCCCAAAGTGTAATGTATCATTCTTATGCCTTTGCATCCTCATAGCTTAGCTCCTACATATCAGTGAGAAAATATGATGTTTGATTTTCCATTCCTGAGTTACTCCACTTAGAATAATAGTCTCCAATCTCATCCAGGTCACTGCAAATCCTATTAATTCACTCCTTTTTATGACTGCATAGTATTCTGTCATATATATATATGTACACACACACATACACCACAGTTTCTTTATCCACTTGTTGATTGATGGGCCTTTGAATTGGTTCCACGATTTTGCAATTGTGAATTGTTCTGTTATAAACATGCATGTGCAAGGATCTTTTTCAAATAATGACTTCTTTTCCTCTGGGATAAGATACCCAGTAGTGGAATTGCTGGATCAAATCGTAGTTCTACTTTTAGTTCTTTTTTTTTTTTTTTTTTTCAATCAATGTTGACCAGGTTGGCCTCAAACGTGTAGCCTCGCCTCCCCGAGTGCCAGGGCAACCGGCCTGAGCCACCGCGGCTCCCCACTTTTAGTTCTTTAAGAAATCTCCACATTATATTCTATAGCAGCTTTACTAGTTTACATTCCCACCAGCAGTGTAAAAGTGTCCTCTGTTCACCACATCTACGCCAACATCTGTCTTTTTATTTTTGATTATGGCCATTCTTGCAGGAGTAATGTGGTATCACATTGTGGTTTTGATTTGCATTTCCCTGATCATTAGTGATGTTGAGCATATTTTCCTATGTTTGTTGGCCATTTGTATATCTTTTGAGAATTGTCTATTGATGTCCTTAGCCCACTTTTTGATGGGATTGTTGGTTTTTTCTTACTGATTTGTTTGAGTTCACTGTAGATTCTAGATATTAGTCCTTTGTCCAGTGTATAGATTGTGAAGATTTTCTCCCACTCTGTGGATTGTCTGTTTACTCTGCTGACTGTGCCTTTTGCCATGCAAAAGCTCTTTAGTTTAATTAGGTCCCAGCTATTTATCTTTGTTTTTATTGCATTTGCATTTGGGTTCTTGGTCATGAAATCCTTGCCTAAGCCAATGTCTGAAGGGTTTTTCCAATGTTATCTTGTGGAATTTTTATAGTTTCAGGTCTTAGGTTTAAGTTCTAAATCCATCTTGAGTTGATTTTTGTATAAGGTGACAGATGAAGATCCAGTCTCATTCTCCTACAGGTGGCTAGCCAATTATCCCAGCACCATTTGTTGAAAAGGGAATCCTTTCCCTGCTTAATGTTTTTGTTTGCTTTGTCAAAGATCAGTTGGCTGCAAGTATTTGGATTTATTTCTGGGTTCTCTATTCTGTTCCATTGGTCTATGTGCCTAATTTTATACCAATACCATGCTGTTTTGGTGACTATGTCCTTATAGTATAGTTTGAAATCACATAGTATGATGCATCCAGATTTGTTCTTTTTGCTTAGTCTTGCTTTGGCTATGTGGGCTCTTTTTTGGTTCCATACAGATTTTAGAACTGTTTTTTCTAACTCTGAAGAATGATGGTGGTATATTGATGGGGATTGCACTGAATTTGTAGATTGTTTTGGCAATACGGTCACTTTCACAATATTGATTCTGCCCATCTATGAGCATGGGATATGTTTCCATTTGTTGGTGCCATCTGATTTCTTTCAGCAGTGTTTTGTAGTTTTCCTTGTAGAGGTCTTTTCACTCCTTGGTTAGTTATATTACTAAGTATTTTAATTTTTTTGCAGCTATTGTAAAAGGGGTTGAGTTCTTGATTTGATTCTCTGCTTGGTTGCTGTTGGCGTATAGAAGAGCTATGGTTTGTGTATGTTAATCTTGTATCTGGAAACTTTGCTGCAATCTTTTATCAGTTATAGGAGCTTTCTGGAGGAGTCCTTAGGGTTTTCCAGGTAAACGATCATATCATCAGCAATCAGTGACAGTTTGACTTTCCTGTTTACTGATTTGGATGCCCTTTATGTCTTTCTCTTGTCTGATTGCTCTGGCTAGGACTTCCAGTACTATGTTGAACAGGAGGGGTGAGAGTGGGCATTTTTGTTTTACTCCAGTTTTTGGAGGGAATGCTTTCAACTTATCCCCATTCAGTATTATGTTGGCTGTGGGTTTGTCATAGATGACTTTTATTACATTAAGGTATGTCCCTTGTATGCCGATTTTGCTGAGAGTTTTAATCACAAAGTGATGCTGGATTTTGTTGAATGCTTCTTCTGCATCTATTGAAATGATAATGTGATTTTTTGTTTTTAATTCTGTTTATGTGGTGTATCACATTTATTGACTTGCATATGTTAAACCATCCCTACAACTGTGGTATGAAACCCACTTGATCATGGTGGATTATCTTTTTGATATGTTGTTGGATTTGGTTAGCTAGTATTTTGTTAAGGATTTTAGCATCTGTGTTCACCAAGGATATGGGTTTGTGGTTTTCTCTTTTGGTTATGTTCTTTCCTGGTTTTGGTATTAGGGTAATGCCGACTTCACACAATGATTTAGGGAAGGTTCCTTCTTTCTCTATCTTGTGGAATAGTGTCAAAAGGATTGGTACCAATTCTCCTTCCTTTGAATGTCTGGTAGAATTCTGCTGTGAATCCATCTAGTCTTGGACTTTTTTTTTGTTGGTAATTTTTTTTTTTTTTTTGAGATGGAGTCTCACTCTGTCACCCAGGCTGTAGTACAGTGGCATGATCTTGGCTCACTGCAACCTCTTCCTCCCAGGTTCAAGCAGTTCTCCTGTCTCAGCCTCTCAAGTAGCTGAGACTACAGGAGCCCACCAGCACACCCAGCTAATTTTTGTATTTTCAGTAGAGACGGGGTTTCACCATATTGGTCAGGCTGGTCTCAAACTCCTGACCTCAGGTGATCTGCCCGCCTTGGCCTCCCAAATTGCTGGGATTACAGGCATGAGCCAACATGCCCAGCTGGTAATTTTTAAATTACTATTTCAATCTTGCTGCTTGTTATTGGTCTATTGTATTTTTCCAGGAATTTATCCATCTCTTCTAGGTTTTCTAGTTTACGTGTATAAAGGTGTTCACAGTAGCCTTGAATGATCTTTTGTATATCAGTGGCGTCAGTTGTAATATCTCCTGTTTTATTTCTTAGTGAGGTTATTTGGATTTTCTCTCTTCATGGTTAATCTTTCCAATGATCTATCAATTTTATTTATCTTTTCAAAGAACTGGCTTTTTGTTTCATTTATCTTTTATATTTTTTTTGTTTGTTTCAATTTCATTTAGTTCTGCTCTGATCTTGGTTATTTCATTTCTTCTGCTGGATTTAGGTTTGGTTTGTTCTTATTTCTCTAGTTCCTTGAGGTGTGATCTTAGAGTATCAGCTTGTGCTGATTCAGTCTTTTTGATTTAGGCGTTTAGGGTTATGAACTTTCTTCTTAGCACTGCCTTTGCTGTATCCTAGAGGTTTTGATAGCCTGTGTCATTGTTGTCTTTCAGTTTGAATAATTTTTTAATTTCCATCCTCATTTTGTTTTTGACCCAATGCTCATTCAGGAGCAGGTTATTTAATTTCCATGTGTTTGCATGGTTTTGAAGGTTCCTTTTGCAGTTGATTTCCAGTTTTATTCCACTGTGGTCTGAGAGAGTGCTTGATATAATTTCAATTTTCTTAAATTTATTGAGGCTCATTTTATGGCCTATCACATGGTCTATCTTGGAAAAAGTTCCACATACTGTTGAATAGAATGTATATTCTGCGTTTGTTGAATTAAATTTTCTGTATACATCTGTTAAGTCCATTTGTTCCAAGGTATAGTTCAAATCCATTGTTTCTTTGTTGACTTTCTGTCTTGATGACCTGTCTAGTGCTGTCAATGGCATATTGAAGTCCCTCACTATTATTGTGTTGCTGTCTATCTCATTTCTTAGGTCTGTTATTAAACGTTTTCTAAATTTGGGAGCCCCAGTATTAGGTGCATATATGTTTAGGATTGTGATATTTTCCTGTTGGACAAGGCCTTTTAACATTATATAATGTCCTTCTTTGTCTCTTTTAACTGCTATCGCTTTAAAGTTTGTTTTGTCTGATATAAGAATAGCTACCCTTGCTTACTTTTGGTGTCTATTTGCATGAAATGCCTTTTCCCACCCCTTTAAGTTTATGTGAGTCCTTATATGTTAGGTGAGTCTCCTGAAGGCAGCAGATGGTTTGTTGGTAACTTCTTATCCATTCCACGGTTCTGTATCTTCTAAGTGGAGCATTTAAGTCAGTTACATTCAATGCTAGTATTGAAATGTGAGGTACCATTGCATTCGTTGTGCTCTTTGTTGCCTGTTACTTTGTTTTTTTTTTGTTTTGTTTTGTTTTTTGTTTGGCTTTTTAACTAGTATTTTTGTTTTATAGGTCCTATGTGATTTATGCTTTAAAGAGGTTCTGTTTTGATGTGTTTCCAGGATTTGTTTCAAGATTTAGAGCTCCTTTTAGCAGTTCTTGTAGTGGTGGCTTGGTAATGGCAAATTATCTTGACATTTGTCTGAAAAAGACTGTATCTTTCCTTCATATATGAGGCTTAGTTTCACTGGATACAAAATTCTTGGCTGATAATTGTTTTGTTTGAGGAGGCTGAAGATAGGGCCTCAATCTCTTCTAGCTTGTAGGGTTTCTGCTGAGAAATCTGCTGTTAATCTGATAGGATTTCCTTTATAGGTCACCTGGTGCTTCTGTCTCACAGCTCTTAAGATTCTTTCCTTCATCTTAAATTTGGATATCCTGATGACAATGTGCCTAGGCAAAGATCTTTTTGCAATGAATTTCCCGGGTGTTCTTTGTGCTTCTTGTATTTGGATGTTTGGGTCTCTAGTAAGACTGGGGAAGTTTTCCTCAATTATTCCCCCAAATATGTTTTCCAAGGTTTTAGAATCTCTTTTTCCTCAGGAACACTGATTATTTTTAGTTTGGTCATTTAATATAATCCCAGATTTCTTGGAGGCTTTGTTCATATTTTCTTATTCTTTTTTCTTTGCCTTTTTTGAATTGGGTTAATTTGAAGACCTCGTATTCGCACTCTGAATTTCTTTCTTCTACTTGTTCGGTTCTATTACTGAGACTTTCCTGAGCATTTTGCATTTCTAAAACTGTGTCCAAAGTTTTCTGAATTTTTGACTGTCTTTTTCTTTAAGCTATTTCCTTGAATATTTCTCTTTTCACTTCTTGTATTATTTTTTGAATTTCCTTGCATTGGGCTTCACCTTTCTCTGGTCTCGCCCTGATTAGCTTAATAACTAACCTCCTGAATTCTTTCTCAGGTAAATTAGGGATTTCTTCTTGGTTTGGATCCATTGCTGGTGAACTTGTGTGATTTTGGGGGAGTGTTGAAGAGCTTTGTTTTGTCATGTTACCAGGTTGGTTTTCTGGTTCCTTCTCATTTGGGTAGGCTCTGTCAGAGGGAAGGTCTAGGGGCTGAAGGTCATTGTTCAGATTCTTTTGTCCCACTGGGCGTTCCCTTGATGTCATACTCTCCCCGTTTTCCTATGGATGTGGCTTCCTCTGAGCTGAATTGCAGTGATTGTTGCCTCTCGTCTGGGTCTAGCTACCCAGCTCCGGGTTGATACTGGAGGTTATCTGCACAGAGTCCTGTGATGTGAACCATCTGTGGGGCTCTCAGCTGTGGATACCAGTGCCTGTTCCAGTGGAGGTGGTCAGTAGGGGGATACAATGGACTGAGGGTTCTTAGCTTTGGTGGTTTAATGCTGTATTTTTGTGCTAGTTGGCCTGCTGCCAGGAGGTGGCGCTTTCCAGAGAACATCAGCTATGGTAGTATGGGGAGGAACCTGTGGTGGGTGGGGTCCTAGATCTCCCAAGAGTATATGCCCTATGTCTTCCGCCATCAGGGCGAGCAGGGAAGGACCATCAGGTGGGGGTAAGGCTAGGTGTGTCTGAGCTCATACTCTCTTTGGGTGGGTCTTGCTGTGGCTGCTGTGGGGGATGGGGATGAGATTCCCAGGTCACTGGGGTTGCGTACCTAGGAAGATTATGGCTGCCTCTGCTGAATCATGCAGGTTGTCAGGGAAGTGGAGGAAAGCTGGCAGTCACAGGCTCACCCAGCTGCCACACAAACCAAAGGGTGGGTCTCACTCCCACTATGCCTCCCATAACAGTCTCTGGTCCGTTTTCGGGTGGAGAGATACAGGTTTGAAAACTAGCCCCTGGCTACCTACCTCCCAGCTGCGAAAGAAAAGGGCTTGGTTCTTCCCCCTCCCGTGGAGTCTGCACACTGGATTTGTGCCCTCACCCAAGTCCTGGCCAGGAGACTTCTCACCCCACTCAAATTGTTACAAAGTTCAGCTAGAGATTTGCTTCTCCCTGTGGAGTTTTACCCCCTGGTCTTCTCCCATTGGATCCCTGTGGTGCCAGGCAGGAATAGGCTGTTAGGGGACCCAGCGAGCTCCCAGCACCTTTCTGCTGCTTCTCCTACCCCTGTGTTTCACTTGGCTCTCTAAATTGACTCAGCTCCAGATAAAGTCAGAAACTTCTCCCACAAATAGACCTTCAGCTCCTCCGGTGGGAGCGTGTGTTTGGGAGAGGAAGGTCTCCTTTTCCCACTTCCGTGGTTGGGGCAGTCAGTTTTTAGAGGCTCTCCCAGGTCCTACAGGAGCAGTCTGCTTCCTTCAGAGGGTCTGTGGGTCCTCTGGGGATTGCTGGTGTTTTCTTGCAGTAGATCTGGAGCTAAAATTCATGATGTGAGCCCCCACACACTGCTCTGTCTGGAGTTGCAATCTAGTCCTACCACCCATCCACCATGATGATCAACAGACCAAAAGAAGGAACATATTCAGTTGGTAGCAAATAAGAGTAATTCAGGCAACAGTAATTCAAATAAAGATTTTTGAGATTCAAGAAGTGTTTTTCATGTTTTGCGCTCTTCCTCTGTATGGGTTTATAGATGTTCTTGACTTCCGAGACTGTATCCCTAGCCTAATCTTGAGAATTACCTCATTCATGCAGCTATGAAATGGTTTTATTTAAGAGCAGGAACTCTATAGCAGTGCTGTTCAACTCCTGTGTCAAAGCAAGCCTTGTACTGGTGTATGGGAAGGGATTCAGGTATGCTGAGATATTCATCCTGCAAGCCTGCAGGGCAGCATGGTCACATTCAGAGCTCCTAGACCAGTTGACTTGGGCGATGAGCCTTTCTGTCCAGGGCTGAAGGCAGTGAGCATACTGGGCTACATTTATTTCTTGCTGCTTCCTCACCATGCATTCAGCACAGTGCCCGATACTCCAGCACCTGGGCATCAAGAAATTTGTTGGACCAATCACATGCTTTCAATAAATGTTTTTCATGCCTTAAATCTTTTCCACTTGTAGTATTTTCTTTAAACTATTATTCCTTTGAAATGTAGCAAATATCCCATATTTGCTACATTTCAAATATTGTAGCAATATTAGCTCTGAACAAGTAGCACAGCACTAAGATGGAAAAAATGTATTCATAAGTCTTTTTATAAAATACCTCTATTAAGCCATGCCTCTGTGAACTGAGAAATAAACAGTATGTTAGCTTCTGTATCACAGACAAACTTGAAAATAATTCACTCTCCTGCTGAAGATTAGTGATTGGAAAAATGGTTAAAAAAAAAAAGAGAAATTATGTTAAAACTTTTTATTTCATTGCAAATATGATAAGTAAATGTGAACAAACATCTCAGCAGTGCAAAGCTTTATTTCTTCTCGATGAAATGATTATAATGGCATAGAGAGAAGTATCTTTAAAAATGCATCCTTGATCAGGGCAAATGAGTGCATTGAGGCAAAATATCATGATTCCTATCAAAGCCTTTTCTCTCTAGAGCCTTACACCATCATAGAGAAAAAGAACGTAAATTTCTCATGAATTGCAGATAAATTACATATTCTATGAGTCATAAAAGAAGCAAGCAATACTTCATTGTTTAGTTGAAATTATAGACTGATCATTACAATCTTCTTCATGCATTATACTATTCAGAGGGATAACCATGCTTGCTTTATTAAAAAATGTGGAACAAGATAAAATATTACCCTCTGTGACTATGTAATAGTTTTGCCACTTTTAATTAACTATTGAAGTAGGTCATAGAGCTGGAGGAAACGGGAGGAGGCTGATAACTTTAATCTATTTTGTTTAGTATGTGATTTTCACCAGAAAACTAAGATCAATTAAAAATATTAAAAGTTTTTGAATTTTACATTTAGAAGGAGACTGGAGGTAGGGGAAGGGTGTAACATACTGTTTCACTGTTTATTAAGTTACAATTTGCATAAAATAAATTGCACAGATTTGAAATTTGTTGCATTTTGAGAAATGTATACACTCATATAACTGAAAAATATATCCATATAACTGTACTCGAAAGGGCCCTTATGTTTGCCATTACTGCTGTCTTGAAATTCTTAATAATTTTATCATTGAACTTGTGTTTTATAAATTGAGTCTGATTGGACAATGGAGAATTGTGTGTGTCTGCTGTTCCTTGCCATACCATTCACATATGGCCTTTACAATACCCCATCAAGACAGAATTCCAGGAGACAAATGATAGATGGGAGTTCATTGAGACTCAAAGTGAGCTAAGCATGTTGCCTCTATGAATAAGTATGGGTGCCAATAGCCTCAGAAGTCACACATTCTATTCCAAGCAAAATTTCTTTCGAACACAGAAAAAAGGCAATGATTTTCTTTAAAAAAAAAAAAAAAAAACTCCTACTTAGGAACCCTATCATATACTTTGCTCCTTGTGTTCTTTGCTTGTATTGGCCAACCACTTATGTCGGAAATGATGCTATAAAAGGAAAGGAAAGATAGGGCAAATGTAACCCATATTTCCTTTTCTCTTCAGACCTTACCTGCTCATCACTAAGCCACCTGTAGAGAGAGTTAGTAGAATGTTCATGTATCAAGAAGTGAAATAAAAAGAGTAGAATTAGTTTTGTACGGTGTTTCCACTGTTTGAATAAGAACAAAATGCATATGCATGTATGAACTACATGATATGTGCTGTGTTCTGGATACTTGTGTCCCCCCAAAATGTTGAAACTTAATCTCCAGTGCATTGGTCTTGGGAAGTGGGGCAACTGGAAGGTGATTAGGTCTTGAAGGCTAAGACCTCATGAATGGGATTATTACCCTTAAAAAAGAGGCCTGAGAAAGCTTGTTTGTCTCTTCTGCCACATCAGGACACATCTAGAAGATGTCATCTTTGAAGCAGAGAGAAAACCCTCTCCAGGTACCAAATCTACTGACGCCTTGATCCTGGATTCTCAGCCTCCAGAACTGTGAGCAATAAATTTCTATTATTTACAAATTACCTAGTTAAAGGTATTTTGTCATAGCAGCCTGAATGGAGTAAGACAATATGAATTGTGTAAGTTCAGTTATTCTGCATAAAAGTTAAATGTTCTATATTTGCATGTAAAACTTATGTTGTACAAAAGATGAACAATAATTTTTACCGCTTAAATTTAACAACTTTAATTTTTCCCTTTGTTAGAACAATATTAAATAGCAAGTAAAAATACTATGACATGTCAAGAGAGAAACTGTGAAAGAAAGAAAAGGCTTTTATCCTAGTACTTAAAGGCACTTTTTTCCATTTTTGCACATTTTTGTTTTGCATTGAGCTACACAAATTATGTAGCCACTTTGCTGCATGCAAGAATGAAATTCTTACAGTTTTGCTTTATTATATAGTTTTTAGCTACACATAAAACTGTTATGTGGTTTATCCATGTTATATAGCATCAGTTCATTCCTTTGTATTGAATAGCATTCCACTGCATAACTATACACTCCCTCTTTGATATTCATATTATTTCAAGTTCAGAGGTATTGAGAATAAAGCTACTATGAACATGCTTGTGAAAGTCTGTTTGTGGATATTTTTAAATGTTACATGAATATGTATTTATAATTTTAAATAAATGCATGAATGGGATGATATTCATACTAGTTTAAAACATTGTTTTTAAAATCTTTTCCTATTTTTAAAATTTTGATTTACTCACCTATCCCCTTGTCATCCCTACACTCCAACCCACATCACATACACCCTCGAGGTACTGATATTCAGTTAGAATTTATCATTCATATTTTTCATGTTTCTGTAAGACATGCAAATATATAAACATACACAGATGTCACATATACACATATTAACATGCATGTATGCACGTCTATACATCTAGCATGTATGTGATAACACCTAGGAAAAATAATAGCCATCTCAATACACACATTTCTTGCTTTTTAAACTCAACAACAGCTCATGAAAATTTTACTGTGTCTACTAGTATAGCTAACATTCCATTTTGTTGAACATTTACTTTTGCTTATTTACTTACTTATATATTCGTTTATTCTATTCATTTGCTTATTTATTTTTATCACAACAAATGATGCAGCAATAGAAATCTTTGGAAATATATTCTTATGTGCTGAGGCTTATAATTCCATGGGATGTTTTTCAAGTGAAGGACCACTGGGTTAGAATGTGCGCATGCGCGCGCGCGTGTGTGTATGTTTTAATTTTAATAGATGTTTCCCTGTTGCTTTTTCAAAAAGTTACCAAATAAATATTTTCATAAGCATGTTTGAGAATTTGTATTTTAAAATTCACGTTCCCTGTATCCCTGAAGCAGCTGGTGTTAACAGCCTTTTTAATTTTAGCCAATCTGATAGATGGAAAATGATATTTATTTGTGAATTTAAATTTGCCACTTCCTGATTATTAGTGAGCTTGGTCTTCCTCTCAGCTTTTCTTGGTCATTTGGATTTGCTCTTTTATTAATTGCCTAAATAAGTTTGTCATATTGTTTGTTACGTTTTCTATTTGTTATATTAATTGAAAAGTGTATTGTTATTTGTTTTGTGAATTGTGTTTTTTACCATATATTTTTCATGTCTTTTAGTAAAATATATCGACCTCTATTTGTATAGTTTCTAAGTTTCTAGACTTACGTAGGAAGGTCTTCCACAAACCTAGATTGCATGTAGCCTAGATTTTAATGTGGGAGTTTTATCTTATTTCTTACACTTATAAATTTATTATATAATTAATGTCCAATTATATCAGAGCCACTTATTAAATAATTCACCCTCTGTTCCTGAAACAATAGCTTTGTCACTTACTAAATTTATTCTTAAGTATTTCACAGCTTTATTACTATTATAATTTATTATAACTTTTTTTTCTTTTTGAGATGAAGTCTTACTCTGTTGCCCAGGCTGGAGTGCAGTGGTGCGATCATGGCTCACTGCAACCTCCACCTCCCGGATTCAAGCAATTCTCCTGCCTCAGCCTCTCGAGTAGTTGGGATTACAGGTGCCTGCCACCACCCACCTAATTTTTGTATTTTTAGTAGAGACAGGGTTTCACTGTGTGGTTTCACTGTGGCCAGGCTGGCCTGGAACTCCTGATCTCAAGTATTCCATCCACCTCAGCTTCCCAAAGTGCTGGGAATACAGACATGAGCCACCATACTATTATAATTTTAAAAATTTACTATACAGGGGTTTATTACTAGAGTGGAGAACACTGCTTGTTTTCAAGATTAGTATTTAGCCATTTTATCATATTTTCGTTTTAATTCCAGTGGACTTCTTGTCCCTCTACCCATATTCATTTTGCCAGAGGTGTATCCATACCATCAACAACAACAAAAGAAACTAGCTGTAGTTCTCCTCTTCCAAACTATATGCCAGCTATTCTTTTCTTTTCTTTCTTCCTTCTGCTTTTCTTTCTCCTCCTCCTTGTCTTCTCCTCCTCCTTCTTCAATTACTGAAATTGCTAAAATCACCAAGACAATTGTAAATAACAAGGACAAGTAGTATGGCAATAAAGCATCCCAGCTAACACTTAATTTTAATAGAAATGGATTTAGTTTTGCTATTTCAAGTAATACTCATTTGTTTAGCAAATAATATGAATCGCCTTAAGATAATTTCCCTTCTATTTTCATTTTATTTTGTTAGGAGTAGCTACTAAATTATATCAGATTATTTTTAGGTTATTATTGATAGGATCATATTGATATTTTTGAAATTTCTAAATATAATACATTATTTTAATAGGTTTTTCCTCTCAAAATGTAATAAACCACATGGAACTGGTTTTTCATTTTCTTTGTTGCTGGGGTCAATATGACACTTTTTTTTTGAGATGAGGGTCTCGCTATGTTGACTAGACTGGTCTCGAACTCCTGGCCTCATGCAGTCCTCCCATCTTGGCCTCCCAAAGTGCTGGGATTACAAGCATGAGCCATCATGCCTGACCATGCCACATTTTTAATAGAATTTTTTACTAATATATTTATATATTACAAACATATTCATAAATTTAATATCTTTTGTGTCCTTTACTCAGTTCTTCTCAATAGTAACATCTTGTAAAACAAGATCACAACCAGGACATTAACATTGATACAGCCAAGGTACAGAACATTTCTATCACCACAGGGATTCTTTATGTTGCCCTTTTATAAACATATCATTTCCCACCTGTCCTCACCTGCTTTGTAGCCCCTGCCACTAACCTATTCTCCATTTCTATAATTTTTGCCACTTCACGAATGGCATGTAAATGGAATCATACGGTATGTAATCTTTCAGGGTTAGTCTTATTCACTCAGCATAATTCCATAGAGATTCATCCAGGTTCTTGCATGTATCAATAATTTATTCCTTTTTATTGCTAAGTAGTATTCCATGGCATGTATATACCACAGGTTGTTTAACCATTCACCCACTGAAATACAGCTGGATTATTTCCAGTTTGGGCCTGTCACAAATAAAGCTGCAATAAATATGTATGTGCAGATCTTTACATGACCATACATCTTCATTTCTCTAGAATAAATACCCAGGAGTGCAATTGCTGGGTCATATAGTAGTTGTATGTTTCATTTTGCCAAATTGCCAAACTGTTTTCCAGAGTGATGTGCCACTTGGTATTCCCATCAGCAATATATGAGTGATCCAGTTCCTCTGAATCCTTGCCAGCATATTGAGTTGTCACTGTTTTTTATTTTAGTCATTCTGATGGGTTTGTAATTATATCTCATTATAGTTTTAATTTGCATATTCCTCATGGCTAATAACGTTGAACATCCTTTCATGTGCTTATTTGCTCTCTATATATCCTATGCTGAAATGTCTCTTCCTGTTTGTCATTTTTTAATTGTATTGTTTGTCTTGAGAATTCTTTATATATTCCAGATATATCTCTTGTATACTCCTTTGTAGGACATGTGGTTTTCAAACAAGTGTTGAATTTTATCAAACATGTTTTCAGCATTGATGGATATAATCATATGATTTTTAGGGCTATGGTTGAAGAACTGCAGCATTAGTTTCTTTACTGTCAGCTATGGGCTTCCCATAGCTCCTAGACACCTCTCTCTGGTTCTTGCACATGGACTACTACCTCTTAGAACCAGCAATGAATGGTACATCAGATCCTTTTATGTCCAGAATCTCTCTGGCTTCTTTTTCTGCTATATCTCACTGACTCAAGCTAGAGAAAAATTACCTCCTTTTATCAGCTCCTGTTATTAAATTGGGCCCACTTAGATAATCTAGGATAATCTCTCTATTTTAGGCCCTTAACCTTAATTGCACCCTCAAACTCCCTTTTGCCATGTAACACAACATATTCACTGGTTCTAGGCATAGCAGCGTAGATGTCTGGAGTGCTATTCTACCCACAATAGTCTCCAGCTTTCCATTCATTTCTAGTATTTGTCCCATTACATGATTCATAGTGCACAATGTGCCAAGCACTGTGCTAAAACTTTTATGGCCATTAATTCACATTTCTTAATAAAAATTCTATTGTGAAGGTACTATTATCCTTTCTATTTTTACAGATGAGAGAAACTGAGACACAGAAAGGGTAAGAAAATCCTCTAAGATCTTATAGCTGATATGTGGCAGAATCAGAATTAGAACCTAGGCCAAATGACTCCAAAATCTTCATTCTTAGCATTTCATTATATTGCCGCCTTGTAATTTTCCATTTGATATTTTCTTTGACCCAGTGGTTATGTTCGTATGCAATAGGTTCCAGAGGATGTATAGTCCCTGCCACAATATTCTAATTAAATTTTTGTATTTGTCATTATATAATTTCTCAGTTTACTTTGTTTACCGCTTTTAGCCTGCAATTCTTCTCATCTGACATCAATGTTGCCATTTCTGCCTTCTTTTTGTTTGTATTTTCCTAACATGCCATTCTGCTATTCATTTTCCCTTACTTAAAGTATATATTTATAAACTCACGTAGTAGGGATTTTATTGGCCCATCTGACAGTCTCTGTCTTTTAATAGATTAATTCAGGTCCATTTACATTAAGAGTAATGATTCATTTTACTAATCTTCTGTATCTAACGTTTTTTCTTATGTTTTTCATGCAATTTATGTTTCCTTTTGTTCTTAGTTCTTATTTTTTTAAATTTGTTAAATGTTTTCATTCCAAAGTTTTCTATGTACATTTGGAAGTTCTACTAATTTCTAACATTTCTTTAATGATTACTACCCATTTCCCTACACTCATTACCAGATACCTATTTCTCTGCTACTGTTTGTAAACAAGATTCTACCTTTCTCATCAAGGCATACCTTTTCTGCTACCAAGATGTCATAGAGTACCATGGCTTTCCTTAAAGGGCTAACTCTGCTTCCACTTAGGATGTAGAACTCCACAAAAAAATGTTGTTTCTACCTAATAACAACAGAGGAAACTAGATAATTTATCAAAACAAAAATCTTTCTTATGCCCATCAGATATATGAGGACACAAGGCAATCAAGTGAAGTAATTTCCAATGAGTAAGCAGGTCTTAAAAGGAGAGAAGAGACCTGAAAACTGTTTTATCTTTGGCACTGCATGAAAGGATGAGTTAACCATCATAAGAGCAGATAAGAAATCAGCAAACATTTTAACAAATTCTTAAATTTGATAATTTTTTGATTTGTCTCTAATTGATTAGAGACAAGCATGATCTCTTAAAATAACTGAAAGCCTCAAACTCAAGGTGATTTCTTACTGACAAACTCTATTCCACTGGCCTTCACTGAATGCACACACAAAAAACACTGGGAGTGAAGCAGTCACAGTTCAACTCCTGATTATATTGATTCAGCTTTTCACACTGACAGCCCAAAGAATAGGCATCCCCATTTTGGGGCATAAGTTCTATTTATCTCGATCTCTGTTTTTCCCAACACAGGATATCTGCCCTTAAATAAAACATAATGAGATACACAAAAAAGCAAGAAAAAAACAACCTGTTGTCAACAGAACCAGACTCGGCAATAACCCAGATGTTGAAACCATTAGACAAAGACTTAAAAATAATTATGACTAACATGTTAAAGAATGAAGTGGAAAACATGAACAGCATATTTGAACAGATGAAGAATTTCAAAAAAAAAATTGAACAAATAAAAATCATTTTAAAAATGCTGGAAATAAAAACATGGTATCAGAGATCTGTGCTGTTCAATATAATACCCACTAATAAATGTGACTATTTTCTAATCAAAAATTAATTAAACTAAAATAATATTTAAAATGTGTTGCTTCAATCACACTTGCCACATTTCAAGCCACATGTGGCTAGTAGATGCTGTATTGGACAAGAATTTTTTCATCAGCCCAAAAGGTTCTATTGGTTAGCACCATTGTAGAAGAAGAAAAAATTTTATAGATTTATCAGTAGACTAGATATAGCTGAGGAAAGAATTGGTATACTTGAAGATATGTCAATAAAAATTATCCAAACTGAAATACAAAAAGATAAGAGTGTAAAAGAACAGAGTGGCTATGATGTATCAAATACTCTGACATACAGGAGATTGGGTATTCAAATGAAGAATAGAAAAAGTGTATGGCAGAAGAAACACCTAAACAGTAGCTTAGAATTTTATGATATTAATGAAACACAGCAGAGATCCCAGAAGCTCTGAGAGCTCCATGCAGAATAAATACAACACACATAGACATTTCCAGGTACATCACAATCAAACTGCTGAAAACCAAAGATATACAGAAATTATTGAAGGCACTAAGAGAAAAAAGAAACATTACATACAAACATGAGAATTGTACCAGATTTTTTATCAAATATTATGCAAGCCAGAAGACAACAAAGGGACATCTTTAAAATAAGAAATGGTCAACCCAGGCCGGGTGCGGTGGCTCAAGCCTGTAATCCCAGCACTTTAGGAGGCCGAGACGGGCGGATCATGAGGTCAGGAGATCAAGACCATCCTGGCTAACATGGTGAAACCCTGTCTCTACTAAAAAATACAAAAAACTAGCCAGGCGAAGTGGCAGGAGCCTGTAGTCCCAGCTACTCGAGAGGCTGAGGCAGGAGAATGGCGTGAACCCAGGAGGCAGAGCTTGCAGTGAGCTGAGATCCGGCCACTGCACTCCAGCCTGGGTGACAGAACGAGACTCCGTCTCAAAAAAAAAAAAAAAAAAAAAATGGTCAACCCAGAATTCCAAGTGAAGTTATAATATGTCTCAGGAAAGCAAAATATAGACAAACAAAAAAACAAAATTCAATGCCAACAGACCTATACTAGAAGAAATGTTAACTCAGGTTGTTAAAGTAGAAAAAGTATGCTACTACATGGAAATGTATATTTACACAAAGAGATAAAGAATGCTGAAAAGTGATTAAATGGTGAGATTTAAATCCAACCATATCAATAAACACAACAAATATAAATTATAAATATTCCAATTAGAAGGTATAGATGGTCAAATTGGATTATTTAAGAGATTAAGGCCCAACTATCTGTGGTCTACCAAAAACCCACTTTAAATATAAATACACCAGTTAAAAGCAAAAGAACAAAGAATATATATTAGGCAATGACCTATCAAAACTGGATTATTTATATTAATAACTGACAAAGTAGATTTCTGAACAAGGAATGTTTCAGGGATAAAGAATTATATTACATAATGAGCAAAGGATGAATTTGTCAAGAAACTATAAAAATCCTAAGTATTTATGTACCTACTAATAGAACTCCAAAACAAAGCTGATAGAACTAAAAGACAAAAATGGGCAAATTCACAATTACAATGAGATTGCAATACTCTTCATAAAATTAATTGATAGAACAGATTGACAAAATTGCAAGCATATGAACTGAACCACACTGCCAGAAAACTTAATTGATATTTATAGAAAAATACACCAAACAAAATTAAAATACACATTCTTTTCATGTTTAAATGACGTAGTGGCTAAGATAGACCATATTCTTGGGTTACTGAGATAAATCTCATATTTAAAAGAATTGAAATCATCCAATGATATATGAAAATTCACAATGAAATTAAACTAGAACTTAACAGAAAGATATCCAGAAGATCTCCAAATATTTAAAAATTAAGCAACACACCTCAAAATAACCCATTGGCCAAAGAAGACATCACCAGAAAAATTAGAAAACATTTTGAATTTTATAAAAATGAAAAGAGAATATGTTGAAATTTCTAGAATGCAGACAAATCATTTGTTATAGGGTATATGTGTTAAATATTTATATTAAAATAAAATAAATGTCTCGAATAAGCTTTCATCTTAAGAAACTAGAAGAAGAAAAGGAAATTAAAGCAAGCAGAAAGAAGAACGTAATTAAAATAAGAAGTCAATGAAATTGGGGAAAAAAGAGAAAAAAAATGAAAACTTAAGACCTGCAACTGTAAAACTACTACAAGAAAATCTAGGGGAAAAGTTCTATGACATTGGTCTGGAAAATGATTTTTTGGGTATGACTCAGAAAGCACCAGCAACAAAAGCAAAAGTAGATGAATGAGATTACATCAAAATAACAATCTTCTGCACAGCAAAGGAAACAATCAACAGAGTGAAGAGATAACCTACAGTATGGAAAAAAAATCTCAAACTATACCTCTGATAAGGCATTAATGTCCAAAACATGTAAGGAACTCAATTAAATAGCAAGAAAGCAAGAAACTCAAATAAAAAACGGGCAAAGGACCTAAAGAGACATTTCTTCAAAGACCTACAAATGACAAACAGATTCAAGGGGTCAATATCACTAAACATCAGAGAAATGTAAGTCAGAATCTCAATGAGATATTACCTCATATCTCCTAGAATGACCATTATGAAAAAGATGAGAGATAATATGTATTCGAACCATATGAAGAAAAGGGAACACTTGTACACTGCTAATGGAAAGGTAAATTAGTACTGTCATTATGGAAAACAATATCAAGGCTTCCCCAAAAAATTAAAAATTGAACTACCATATGATCCAGCAATCAAAAGATGAAGCTGATCACATGAGGCCAAGCTCTTCCAAGGAACATGCTTAGCTTTCATTTGAAGCAACACCTATTAAAAACTAAAGTTTGAATAACTCTTTCTTGGAATACAAGTTCAAGCAACTGAAAGGGCCCTGACATGATATGGCTGACATAGTCATAACGATATATACATATAAAATTCAGTCGCACACAAAGCAAATTTTGAAGCCTGTCTGAAACACTAGATGGAAAAGGCTTCAGCTAATCATTGGTGCAACTCTATTCCAAGGTATCTGGAAACACATTGCTAAAATCATTCTATGATTGAAATCATGCAACTGATAACAGACGTTAAGATTATGTGATTACAGCTAACATTGGAAAAATTGAAACACTTTCTCCTAAGATCCAGAATAAGTCAAGGATGCCCTCTCCTGCCACTTTTATTCAACATAGTATTGAAAGTTCTTACCAGAGCAATTAGTCAAGAGAGAGAAATAAAAGCCACCCAAATTGGAAAGGAAAAAGTGAAATTGTCACTGTTTGCTGACAATATGATTTTATATATAGAAAACTCTAAAGATTCTACCAAAAAAAAGCTGTTAGAACTAATAAATACAGTAAAGTTTCAGAATACAAATTCAACGTACAAAAATTAGTAGTGCTTCTATACACTAACAACAAACTTTCTGAAAAATAAATCAAGAGAATAATCCCATTAACAATAGCTACAGAAAAATAAAATACTTAGGAATAAATATAACCAAGGAGATAAAAGATCTGTATACTGAAAACTATAAAACATTAATAATAGAAATTGAAGAAGACACAAATAAATAGAAAAATATCTCATGTTCATGAATTCAAAGAATTAATATTGTTAAAGTGTCCATACTACCCAAAGAGATCTACAAATTTAATGCAATTCTTAACAAAATTCCAATGGCATTTTTCATAGAAATACTAAAAAGCAATCACAAAATTCATATAGAACCAGAAAAAAACAAATAGACAAGGCAATCATGAGCAAAAATAAGCTGGAGGCATCACACTATCTGATTTCAAACAATACTACAAAGCAATAAAATTAAAACAACACGGTAGTGGCATTAAAATAGACTCTGAACAATGGAGCAGAATAGAGAGCTCATAAATGATTGCACCCATTGCAGGCATGTATGGTCAATTGATTTGTGACAAAATCATCAAGAATATACCAATGGGAAAAGGACAGTTTCTTCAATAAATTATGTGAGGAAAACCAGATATCTATATGCAGAAGAATGAAATTGGACCTTTATCTCATACCATATCCAAAATCAACTCAAAATGGATGAAAGACATAAACGTAAGACCTGAAAATTTTAAACTACTAGAAGAAAACATAGGGAAAAAACTATACAATGTTGGTCTGGGCAAGGACTTTTTATGTTTGACCCCAAAAGTGCAGGCAACAAAAGCAAAAATGACAAATGGAATTAAATCAAAATAAAAAGGCTCTGCACAACAAAGGAAACAATTAACAGAATGAAAAGACACCCAATGGATTAGGAGAAAATATCTGTATTATTAGGATTGCTAATTAGGAGCTAATAAGCAAAATACACAAGGAGCTCAACTCTACAGAAAAAATAAATAACACAACTAAAAATGGGCTAAGGACCCGAATAGACATTTCTCAATAAACAGCATAAAAATAGCGAACAGATTAAAATTAAAACTTTTTAAAAAGATTGGTCAGTTGTTTATGGGTAGTTGTGTACTGAAGTTGCTTGAGGAATCCGTGTTGTATACACAAGAAGAGAAAACTTCAGGAAGAAAATGATAGTAATAGGCGGGATGGCTGCTGCAGCCAACCCTTATTCTTCTTTGCCCACTGGAGACCTATTGCCCATGAACGAGGCCAATCTCACGGCCACTTATCACAGCAGAAGACTTAGAGTGCAGGCATACTTTGCTTTATTGCACTTCATTTTATTGTGCTTTGCAGATATTGCCCTTTCTACAAATTGAAGGTTTGTGGCAACCCTTTGTTGAGCAAGGCTATCAGTGCCATTTTTCCAACAGCACATGCTCAAGTTGTATGTCTGTGTCACATTTTGGTAAATCTTGCATTATTTCAGCCTTTTTCTTTCTCTTCTGTTTATGTATTTTATATTTATTTATTTATTGAGACTCTGTCGCTCAGGCTGGAGTGCAGTGGCACAATCACTGCAACCTCCAGCTGCTGGGTTCAAGTGATTCTCATGCCTCAGCCTCCTGAGTAGCTGGGATTACAGGCATGCATCACCACGCCCAGCTAATTTTTGTATTTTTAGTAGAGTCGGGGTTTTGTCATGTTGGCTGGGCTGGTCTCAAACTACTGACCTCAGGTGATCTGCCTGCCTCAGCCTGCCAGAGTGCTGGGATTACAGGCATGAGTCACTGCACTCAGCCTTATGTCTTTATTATTATATCTGTTATGGTGATCTGTGACTAGTGATCTTTGATGTTATTATTGTAATTGTTTTGGGGCACCATACAAAACAGCAAACATCGACAAATGTTATGTGTGCTCCACCAATAGACAGCTCCCCCATCTCTCTTCCTCTCCTCAGGCCTCCCTATTCCCTAAGACACAACAATATTGAAATTAGGCTAATTGCCCTAAAATAGTTTCTAAGTGTTCAAGTAAAAGGAAGAGTTTCACATCCCTTACTTTAAACCAAAAGCTAGAAATGATTAAGTTTAGTGATTTTGAAAGCTGAAATAAGTGAAAAACTAGGCCTCATGCACCAAACAGTCAAGTTGTGAGTACAAAGGAAACGTTCTTGAAGGAAATTAAAAGTACTTCTCTGGTGAACCCATGAATGATAAGAAAGCTAAACAGTCTTATTGCTGATATGAAGAAAGTTTATTGGTCTGGATAGAAGAGCAAACCAGTCACAATATTCCCTTAAGCCAAAGCCTAATCCAGAGCAAGGCTCTAACTCTCTTCAAGTCTATGAAGGTTGAGAAGTGAGGAAGCTACAGAAGTAAAGTTAGAAGCTGGCAGAAACTGATTCATGAGGTTGAAGGAAAGAAACCGTCTCCATAACATAAAAGTGCTAAGTGGAGCCCCGAATGCTGATGGAGAAACTACAGCAAGTTTTCCCAAAGATGTAACTAAGATGATTGATGAAAGTGACTATACTAAACAACAGATGTTCAATGTAGATCAAACAACCTTCTATTGGAAGAGGAAGCTATGTATAAATTTTATAGCTAGAGAGGAGAAGTCAGTGTCTGGCTTCAAAGTTTAATCAACAGGCCAACTCTCTTTTAGGGGCTATGGCAGCTGGTAACTAAGTAGAAGCAAATGCTCATTTACCATTCCCAAAATCATAGGGTTCTTAAGAATTATTCTAAATCTACTTTGCTCATACTGTCAATGGAATAAAGTCTGGATGACAGGACATCTGTTCACAGCATGATTTACTAAACATTTTAAGCCTACACTTGAGACATACTGCTCAGAAAAAAAGATTTCCTTTGAAGATATTACTGCTCATTGACAATGCCCCTGGTCACCCATGAGCTCTGATGGAAATGTACAAGGAGATTAATGTTGTTTTCATGTCTGCTAACACAACATTCATTCTGCAGCCTATGGATCAAGAAGTAATTTTGACTTTCAAGTCTTATTACTAAAGAAATACATGTTGTAAGGTTATAGCTACCGTAGATAGTGATTCTTCTGATGGATCTGGGCAAACAAAATTTTAAAACCTTCAGGACAGGATTCACCATTCTAGATTTCATTAAAAGCATTTGTGATTCGTGACAGGGGGGTCAAAATATCAACATTAACAAGAGTTTTAAGAAGAAGGAGGTGGCCGGGTGCGGTGGCTCAAGCCTGTAATCCCAGCACTTTGGGAGGCCGAGACGGGCGGATCACGAGGTCAGGAGATCGAGACTATCCTGGCTAACACAGTGAAACCCTGTCTCTACTAAAAAGTACAAAAAACTAGCCAGGCGAGATGGCAGGCACCTGTAGTCCTAGCTACTCCGGAGGCTGAGGCAGGAGAATGGCGTGAACCCGGGAGGCGGAGCTTGCAGTGAGCTGAGATCCGGCCACTGCACTCCAGCCTGGGTGACAGAGCGAGACTCCATCTCAAAAAAAAAAGAAGAAGAAGAAGGAGGTGACTCCAGTCCTCAGGAGTGACTTTGAGGGGTTCAAGACTCAAAGTGTGGAAGAACCATAGATGTGGTAGAAATAGCAAGAAAACTAGAATTACAGGTGGAGCCTGAAAATGTGACCTGAATTGCTACAATCTCATTATGTACCTTGAATAGATGAGGAGTTTCTTATGGATGAGAAAAAAAGTGATTCTCGGGATAGAATCTACTTCTGGTGAAGATGCTATGAATATTGTTAACATGACAACAAAAGGTTTAGAATATTACGTAAGCTTAATTGATAAAGCAATGACAGAGTTTGAGATAATTGACTCTAATTTTGAAAGGAATTCTACCATAAGTAACATCGCATGCTGCAGAGAAATCTTTCATGAAATGAAGAATCAATCGATGCAGCAAACTTCATTGTTGTCTTATTTTAAGAAATTGCCACAGCCACCCTAATCTTCAGCAACCACCACCCTGATCAGTCAGCAGCCATCAACATCAAGGTAAGACCATCCACCAGCAAAAAGATTACAAGTTGCTGAAAGCTCAGGTGATCATTAGCACTTTTTAGCAATAACATGTTTTTATATTAAGATATATGCATTTTTATACATAATGTTATTGCACATTTAATGGACTACAGTATAAGAGACACATAACTTTCATATGTTTATATAGTTTGAATGCTTGTACTCTCCAAATCTCATGTTGAAATGTGGTCCCCAATGTTGGAGGTGGGGACCAGCAGGAGGTATTTGAGTCATAGGGCTGGATCCCTTATGAATGGCTTGGTGATTTCCCCAAGGTTATGAGTTCACACGACATCTTGTTGTTAAAAAAGAGTTTGGCATCTCCCCCTTTTCTCTTGCTCCCTGTCTCACCATGTGTTACACTGCTCCCTTTGCCTTATGCCATGAGTAAATGTTTCTTGAGGCCTCACCAGAGGCCAAGCAGATGCTGGTGCCATGCTTGTATAGCCTGCATAACCATGAGCCAAATAACCTCTTTTCTGTATAAATTATCCAGCCTCAGGTACTTTTTTACAGCCACACAAATTGGGCTAACACATATGTACTGGGAAACCAAAAAAAAAAAAATCATGTGACTCATTGTATTGCAATATTTGCTCTACTGCAGTGGTCTGGAACAGAACTTGCAATATTTCCATGATATGCCTATAGTTGGGTAAGAAAACAGAGACTTAGAAATAGATGGCTGGGTGCGGCGGCTCACACCTGTAATCCCAGCACTCTGGGAATCAAGGAAGATTGCTTGAGCACAGGAGTTCAAAACCAGCCTGGGCAACATGGCAAAACCCATCTCTACAAAAAATTTAAAAATTAGCTGGGTGTGTGATGCATGCCTATAGTCCCAGCTACTCAGGAGGCCGAGGTGGGAGGATCACTTGAGCCCAGGATATCAAGGCTGCAGTGAGCCAAGATAACACCACTGCACTCCAGCCTAAGTGAGAATGAGACCATGTCTCAAAAAAAGGGAAAGAGTAAAGGACTCTGCAAACACACAGACACAAACTAGAAACTCTGCCCTGCACCAAGTAAACTTTATTTTTTAAATTTCATTATTATGCATTTGCTTAAAGGTAAATATTCTTTGAGAGAGTTAAATCTATTGGTGTTTTGCCCCATATTGTGAATTATATATGACAGATAAGTATCTTTTTTAAGAAAAGGAAATCTTTTTTTATAACCTTTTGGTGATGGGGAGCTTACACGTTGGTAACTACATGACTGTTCATTTTGCTGGGCCCCCAAATTAATATGCAAGTGAACATGTAGGAATTGAGGAAGAACTGAATTGCTTTCTGAAAAAAATTAAACTTGAAAGTCCAGGAAAAAAACTCTGGAAGGAAGCTTAAAGTTATAAAACTGGGCACTAACAGAGGGAGAGCAAAGGGACAGTGATGGTTTTGTGGCCAAGAATACTTAGGAAAAAAATATTTAAGATATACTTTAGGTTTTTTGCCATAGATATATGCAATGTAACCTCTCTCCTCCAACTCACCTATAATATAGCCTATAAATTCTAAATTGCTCACTAATTTTTTTTCAGAAACAAATTATTTGGGGAAAGCGCAAGGCAATGAGGAAACAGCTGACATCTGATTGAGTTATTATTGGGTTGAAAGCTGCAGGAATTAGAGTCTCAAGTGGAGGGCAATCCCAAAATGGCAGAAGTAATTTGAGAGCCTGTGGCTCTTTGAGAAAGAGGAAACATGGGCAGAGTATCACAAGTGGGTACTGTGGTGTCCAGAAGGAAGCGCTGGGACACTGACTATCTGAGGTCTAAGTGAGGGGGCAAAGAGGAGGAAGAGATATTGGAAAATAAAGTGTTTTGGGTATTGACAGACCATCTTTTAAAAGTGGATCATGCCAAAAGTCTAGACATCATTTCTGATTTCTCTTTCTTTCACTCCCTGTTTCGCATTCTAATCTAACTATAATTTCTGTAACCTCTGCCTTCAGAGCATTTTCTGAGTTTCACTATTCATAGCTGCTACAGCCACTATCCTGGCTGAGGCCATCATCCGTTCATCTCTCTGAGGAACTCAGCAGCAGCTTCCTAACTTTCCTCTCGCTTCACTCTTACCTCTCTCTGGTTTGGGATCGTTTGCCTCCCTCAAAATAACATAAGATCCTTGAAGGCAGGGGATCTGTCCTGCTCACCTCTGCTGCTCCAGTTCCTAGACCAGTGCCTGGCACACAGCAGGTACTCCGTAGCTATTGAGTAAAAGAGTAAGTACTACATTCCAAGTTCAGTGCTGACTGCATTTTATACATCACACTAATTCTCAAAAAACCCTGAAACTCTACGAAATGACTAAGGTTGTAAAACCACAAAAATAGACCCGTAGGACTTCTTTTCCCAATAAGGTGAATTAAATGGACAGAATTTTCTCAAATTTTGTCTTCAATAAGTGTTGCCTAACCAATTGTGCTTACCACCACTGGACACTGTATTGTCTTGTGAGTTAGTTATACCACAAAATTATATGCTTGGTTATTTTATTTTATATATCAACATTTCATGGTAATGTTGTAAAAACAAAACATTTCATTTCATTTTGTAAAAAAACAAAAATACACTTCTAGGTATTCCACCAGTGGAAAAAGTGAAAGAACAACTGATTTACATTATTCATTTTATTCTCAAAATACCCGCGTGGAATTGGTTTCATTTCCTCCATTTTACAGATAAGAAAATTGAGTGTTGAAGATGGTAAATCATTGGTGGTGTTAAAACAAGGGACTTACATCCATCCACCAAGAAATTATAATACAGAGATACACAATGTCTTTGATGTGCTCTCCTCCCCTTCCCCAAATTAGGCAACAACATAAGTTCAGGTGACTCTGATTCAGCACATCATGTAGTCAGGGAAATTTAAGTTAAATATTTCCTTTTGTAATAGCAAATTTTATTGAGTATCAGTTTCATCTAACATTTACAAATAAGCATTTAGGTTTTTCCACCATAATGCAATATACACATTCCTAAAAAGCATCACATTCTGCAAAATTTTATACTAAAACTAGCAAGGTTCACGGTGAAGATAGGGTTAGGAGCAGACCATTCACAACTTATGCAGCTTTCTAAGCACAGTATTAATTACTTAAATATAGCTCATATTTAAAAAATGATAAATACCTAATAAAGATGTGATAGTTTAGATGTAGTTTTCCTACTTCTCAATCATGTAAAAGAAATATTATAGAAAACACAAGACTTTGCCCTTTTGTAAAATGTGGAGTCTGCTTGACTCCAAGAGAGGATGGAGGCTGCTTGCCAAAACTGTATGTAACAAAGTCAGGAAGAGTCATGGAAACAATCACCTCCACCCAGATCATGTGGTAAGACTGACCCAAGGGGAGGAGTGGGCAGGCAGTTACTCTGCAGCACTCACAGCCCTGCATTCCCCCACAGTTTGCTGCATCCAGGGCTTCAATATACTTTGTGTTTAGTTACTGGTATTTAATGATGCAAACCATGAACGTGCAGAGAAAAACCTCATATGAACTGACAGTTACTGCATTACTCTGACAGTATCCCCTCCTCATTTACCAATCATGAATGAGCCAATTCACATTATAGAAGTACATGTTGTAGCAGAACAAGTGTGTTTCTTCATTTGGCAAATAAAGCAAGGTATGGAAGGGCTGAAAAACTTGCCTAAGATTAACAACCTGTAAGTGCTGCAACCAAGATTTGAACCCAAATTCTTAATCGCTTCACTAAACTGCATCTTTCAGTTTTCACAGATGGTTTCAAGAATGAAATCTTCCCTTGCATCAAGGCACACATTATAGGTGCTGAGTAAGTAGTAACTGATTGAATGATTCAAATTTTTTATATACTGATCTATCTTCCATTCTATCCTCAGCTCCATCACTATGGTGATGCATTAGAGGAACTCCTAAAGACCTATTTGTAACAACTGGCTAGAATAGGTGAAAACCTTGCCTGGATCTCCTTCACACATTCTGAATGCAGAGGGAACATTCATTATAGTCAATAGGTGCCCCTGGCTCAGAATAATAATCTAGTAATGTTGTAGATCCAAGAGCAAGATTCTATTATTATAGCAGATCTAATGTAGGGCTTAATAATTCTACAAATGGGTACTCCACAGTCATTCCACATACTCATATGTGGAAGTATCTTCTCATCTAAGTGTGGTAGGTTTTATACTCTCTGATTCACTGGATTGGCATTCTTTCAGATCAAGTAGCCACTTTCCTGCCAGCAGCAGGAGTTGCTGTTCATCCTTTGCCCCACAAAAAAGAGGCCTTGAAAGCGGGAAATCACCTTTCTCCTAGCTGCTTTTCACACCCCTGAAGCATTGTGTCAATCTGAAAGCTAGATGTGCTCCAATATCCCATGCCCTTCTCCCTCCATCTCTGTTGATTTCTCTTTTATGTGTAGGCATAGCATATATTGTCAAAAGAATGAGAAGGAGAATATACAGGGTCATTCATGATAGCCCATGTGTTGGCATATATATACATATATATATATATATATATATTTTTTTTTTTTTTTTTTTTGAGATGGAGTTTCACTTTTGTTGGCCAGACCGGAGTGCAATGGTGCAATCTCCACTCAGCACAATCTCTGTCTCCCGGGTTCAAGCGATTATCCTGCTTCAGCCTCCCAAGTAGCTGAGATTACAGGCGTGTGCCACCATGCCCAGCTAATTGTTGTATTTTTAGTAGGGACAGGATTTCACCATGTTGGTCAGGCTGGTCTCGAACTCCCGACCTCAGGTGATCCACCTGCCTCAGCCTCCCAAAGTGCTGGGATTACAGGCATAAGGCATATTTTGTTTTTAACAAAATATTTGCTACCATGCTGGAGTGCAGTGGCGTGATCTTGGCTCACTGCAATTTTTGCCTCCCAGGTTCAAGTGATTCTCCTGCCTCAGCCTCCTGAGTAGCTGGGATTACAGGTGTGCGCCATCATGCCCGAATAATTTTTGTGTTTTTTAGTAGAGATGGGGTTTCACCATGTTGGCCAGGTTGGTCTGAACTCCTGATCTCAAACGATCTGCCCGCCTTAGCCTCCCAAAGTGCTGGGATTACAGTTGTGAGCCACCATGCCCAGATGCTATATTTTTAATATAGTTAATCAGTTTATTTGCCTGATTAGTTTCTTACTTTGATCTTACATCAAAAAATTATATTTCAGGTTTAAAGTGTGTAAAAATACAAAAATTTATAACCATATGTTCATATTAACACTCTAGGATTTCAGTAGTCTAGGAGATTTTTGTTTCCATGTTTTAAAAAATAGTCTTTAAAAATGATTTCATTTTCCTATTACAAATATAAATATATGCAAGCTAATACCTGCCTCCTACAAACATCTGAACCATTTCTAACGCTGAAACTCCATTGACATTTACAAAACCAAACAGGTGAAAATGTCCTTGTTAAATTTATGGCTAGATTTACAGTTATGAACTGAATATTTTTAAGAGTTTTTTAATGAAAATTAAAGAATTTCATAACACCTACACACACACCCCACTCTCTATGCCCCGCAACAAGATTGCTATTAAATGGTCTTCAACTTTTTGGCACTCCTCAGCCTCATATCCATTATTCCAATAGAGGCAGAAAAATGGGTCATAAAAGGCCATACTACTGAGGCTTCTTCCAATTTATAAACATCCTGAGCCATTTTACAAGGGATCGAAAGTTCAAGCACACAGGTCAGAGGAGTTCAAGACTGGCTACGTGATGCTCTGCATAGTAATTGCAAAATTTCTAAGTTATATCACTTGCCAAGACACCTCTGAGTCTGTTCAGGGCTGACTTTGAGATTTCATAAGTATGACTAAACATATTTTTAACTGTTTGAGTCCAATTCAGTAGCCATTTTGTATTCATCCTCCAGGGAGGTGGAATAGCATAGTATCTAAGAATATGGGCTTTGGGGACACACTGTCAGTTTATCCACTTGCCAGTACGGTGGGGTTAAGCACACTACTTAATCTCCCCAAGTTTTATATCAATAAAATGAGAAATCAGAATTGACAATTTGTGTGTAAAACTTTTAGCAGTGTCTGGCAATAGTAAGCATTCAGTATTATTTATTAGGAGAGCATAAAGCAAGTCACGCATCTTTGCCAATGTACATAGTGTGTTCAGAATGCAGGTTATCAGAACATTGGAAAGTAACTCTTAGAATCATTCTGCAACTCATCCGTTGCCATGAGTTAGACACAGCCTGAGGAAACTTAGGTTAATCCATGTTGAGTGAAGCTACAATTCCTCAGATTGATTGAAAATTGCATGAAGGGCAAGCAATGAAAGTTTTACATGCCATAATTTTATTTTCTAAAACTTTCCTTATAATTAGAATTTTTCCACAGAATTGTCCAAAGGGCTTGCAATGAATGAGATGTGTCTTTATAACTAAAATACCTGTAATTATATTAAATAGCTCTAAGTGTATAAATAACAGAAACTCCAAATGTATACAGATATTTCAAGTATCACTGCAAAAATTAAAACTGATGCATTGGAGACTTTGAACTAGCCATCATCAAACTCATAAGACATCCATCATGCCAGGACATTTAATACTACATAAAATACCATGTCAATAAAATGTGTGAACTTTATTAAAAACTTAGTAAATGTCAAGCTGTGTGCAAGGAATTGAAAAGTGTAACATTAAATCCTAACCTTCAAAGAGTTCATAATCTAAAAAAGGAAACAAACATATTTTAATGTACCTGTTAAGTACTATAATAGATACATATTTGAACAGCCGGGGAAGCCAAAAGATAAATAAGAGGAAAGCAGAGTGGAATACAGAGATGGTGGTGGTCAGAAAGGTAACGAGAAGTGGTAATATTTGCGCTATAAAGAATCAATAATAATTTTCCATGCTGGATTTTCCAGATAGATGGCATGCTTGTTACACTGCCTCTTAAACTAGACCAAAACACTCATGTGTAATCTTTCAGCATGGCCCAGAAATGCTGCTTCAAAGGTAAACAAAGCTCCTTGACCTCATCTCTCCTTTCACAACAATCACCCATTTATCCCCCAACTTGCCTATCTGTGGACTTCAGTTTTACACCTTGACTTTCCTATCTCTTTCCCCATTTGATATTAATCTCCTGCTAGATGCTTAATATTTTCTTAGAACCTGGTATACCTACAAAATTTTGCATTTCATTTGTTCCAATCATGAAGAAATTGTCACAATCAATATTTTACAGTTTTTTTCATTTATTTTCTAAATAAAAATACACATAAATATTGATTTAAGTATTTGCATACATACAAGAGAAAGAGGAAAAGAATTTCCTACTTAGAAACAACTACTGTCCAATTTGGGGGAACCATGTTAAAATTAAGACATTTTTGTTCCACTGAACACTTTTGTAGAATAGGTTATATGAAGATGGGCCTAGAGGAACTTCAGATTTAATCATGGTGGAATAAATTTTGCATTTTGTGTTCTATAAGAAATATATGAAACAGAAATATGCATCTATCTTTGATCAAACTAGAGAATTCTACATTTCCAAATCATGAAACAAAAAGGTTACAAAAAGATATGAAAGCTCAACCTCTATGAAAAACAGTATGAAAATTTCTCGAAGAACTAAAAATAAAACTACCATTTGATCCAGCAATCCCACTACTGGGTATCTACCCAAAGGAAAAGAAATCATTATATCAAAATGACACCTGCACTTCTGTGTTTGTTGCAGCACTATTCACAACAGCAAATAAATAGAATCAGCCTCAGTGTCCAACAATGGATCAATTGATTTTTTTAAAATGTGATACACACACACACACACACACGATGGAATAATATTACTATTCGGCCATAAAAAAGAATGAGATTGAGTCTTTTGCAGCAACATAGATGGAACTGAAGTTCATTATCTTAAGTGAAATGAACCAGGCACAGAAAGCCAAATATTGCATGTTCTCACTCATCAGTGAGTGTTAAAAAATGTGTACAGGGCCAGGAATGGTGGCTCACACCTATAATCCCAGCACTTTGGGAGGCCAAGGCAGTCGGGTCACCTGAGGTCAGGAGTTCGAGACCAGCCTGACCCACATGGAGAAACCCCATCTCTACTAAAAATAACAAAAGTTAGCTGGGCATGGTGGTGCACACCTGTAATCCCAGCTACTCGGGACACTGAGGCAGGAGAATCACTTGAACCCAGGAGGCAGAGGTTGCAGTGAGCCGAGATCATGCTGTTGCACTCCAGCCTGAGCTACAAGAATGGGATTCTGTCTTAAAAAGAAAAAAGATTTTTGTCTCAGCCAGTATGGTGGTTCATACCTGTAATCCCAGCACTTTGGGAGGCCGAGGCGGGAGGATCAGTTGAGGTCAGGAGTTTGAGAGACGCCTAGCCGGTGAAACCCTGTCTCTACTAAAAATATAAAAATTAGCCAGGCATGGTGGTGGGTGCCTGTAATCCCAGTTACTTGGGAGGCTGAGGCGGGAGAATCACTTGAATCCAGGAGGTGGAGGTTGCAGTGAACTGAGACCCCTCCACTACACTCCAGCTTGGGCAACAGAGTAAAACTCTGTTTCTAAAAAAGAGAAACCACCTTCTTCAGCCAAACAATTAATGAATTAGTAGATTACTCCAAAAAGATTGGCACTGAGTATTGATGTCACTTTATAGGACCAAGCCTCAAAATAATAGGGGGATTATGGTTAAGGGACAAATATAAGACAAAAATCCTGATAATCTGGAAATAATGTAACAAATGAAAATCATAACTGAAGCAATGAGAAAAGGTAGGAAATAGTATAAATATGTTGATTTCTTCACTTTCCATACCTGAGCATGCATCAAAATATATATTAAAAGCTATTGAATCAAGTAATAAAGATAAAAGTATATTTAAAGTTATAGTAGATACTAAGGAAAATCATAAAATCTATTAAAACTGGCAGTGAAGAAGTATAAAAGGAGGAATTATGTTATAACTCATAGCCATGGATATTGTCTAAAGAAATAGTGGATTAAATGTTTTAACTAGTACTGTGATGTTGTAGACTGAATAGAGTTGACAATAATTTATTATACATGTTCAAACAGCTAGAAGAGAGGATTTTGAATGTTCCCAACACAAATGATAATTATTCTAATTTGCTCCTTACACATTGTATACATGTATCAAAATATCACTCTGTACCCCCCAAAAAGTAATTAAACAAAAGCTTTGGAAAAAACATATTTTAAATAAAGGTTGGGTATAAATGTAAACACCAGGAAAAAATATGAAACTGCCAAATGATCAGAAGAAATATGCAAATTAAAATAAACACAGATCAGTTATAAAGATTAAAAAGGAAAATCAAAAGAATCTAAAAACAGAAACATAACATAAAGTATTATGATAGAAGTAAGTGCAATCATAATTAAAATCTAATTCATGCAAATAGGCTGAACTAATCTATTAAAATGAAAAACATACAAAAGACTCATAAAAAACAAAGTCACTTCCCATCCCACCACCACACAAATTGCAGGTGGATCCAAAATAGATCAAAGATTTAAACATAAAATGAAGTTACAGATAAACTACCAAAAATATGGGAGAATTTTTAATAGTGCAGTATTAAAGTGGGGAGAATCCTGGTAAAACCATAAAAGTTTTAATAAATGTATTTATAGAAAACAAGAACTAAAAAATATTGCTGGTCCACATTGTCAAAATCTAGTCAAAGGATACATGAAAACTAGGGAAAAATATCTTCAAAATATGAAACGATAATTTCTACAATTGGAGAGTTCTCCTATACCATAATCTAAGTGTGATAAATTGAATTATTTTTAGAAATATTCCATGCTTCCCTTGTGGGATATACATCCCTGCTCTGTTGAATGTAGATACAGCCACCTTTGCTTTGACCAGTGGAATAACAACAGAATTGACATATGTTGCTTCCAAGCAATATGTAATCTTTTTTGTTTGGCTTCTTGTACTAGACAAAAGAATTTTGAAGTTCCTTCATGTTGTCTCACGTGTCTGTAGTTTTTTCCTTCTTGTTCCTAATTAGTGTTTCATTGGATTACTATACCACAATTTATTTATTTTTTTGGGGGGGGGTTTCTTTTTTTTTTTTATTATTATACTTTAAGTTCTAGGGTACATGTGCATAACGTGCAGGTTTGTTACATATGTATACTTGTGCCATGTTGGTGTGCTGCACCCATCAACTCGTCAGCACACATCAACTCATCATTTACATCAGGTGTAACTCCCAATGCAATCCCTCCTCCCTCCCCTCTCCCCATGATAGGCCCCGGTGTGTGATGTTCCCCTTCCCAAGTCCAAGTGATCTTATTGTTCAGTTCCCACCTATGAGTGAGAACATGCGGTGTTTGGTTTTCTCTTCTTGTGATAGTTTGCTGAGGATGATGGTTTCCAGCTGCATCCATGTCCCTACAAAGGACACAAACTTATCCTTTTTTATGGCTGCATAGTATTCCATGGTGTATATGTGCCACATTTTCTTAATCCAGTCTGTCACAAATGGACATTTGGGTTGATTCCAAGTCTTTGCTATTGTGAATAGTGCTGCAATAAATATACGTGTGCATGTATCTTTATAGCAGCATGATTTATAATCCTTTGGGTATATACCCACTAATGGGATGGCTGGGTCATATGGTACTTCTAGTTCTAGATCCGTGAGGAATTGCCATACTGTTTTCCATAATGGTTGAATTAGTTTACAATCCCACCGACAGTGTAAAAGTGTTCCTATTTCTCCACATCCTCTCCAGCACCTGTTGTTTCCTGACTTTTTAATGATTGCCATTCTAACTGGTGTGAGATGGTATCTCATTATGGTTTTGATTTGCATTTATCTGATGGCCTGTGATGATGAGCATTTTTTCATGTGTCTGTTGGTTGTATGAATGTCTTCTTTTGAGAAATGTCTGTTCATATCCTTTGCCCACTTTTTGATGGGGTTGTTTGTTTTTTCTTGTAAATTTGTTTGAGTTCTTTGTAGGTTCTGGATATTAGCCCTTTGTCTGATGAGTAGATTGCAAAAATGTTCTCCCATTCTGTAGGTTGCCTGTTCACTCTGATGGTAGTTTCTTTTGCTGTGCAGAAGCTCTTTAGTTTAATTAGATCCCATTTGTCAATTTTGGCTTTTGTTGCCATTGCTTTTGGTGTTTTAGACATGAAGTCCTTGCCCATGCCTATGTCCTGAATGGTATTCCCTAGGTTTTCTTCTAGGGTTTTTATGGTATTAGGTCTAACATTTAAGTCTCTAATCCATCTTGAATTAATTTTTGTATAAGGAGTAAGGAAAGGATCCAGTTTCAGCTTTCTACTTATGGCTAGCCAATTTTCCCAGCACCATTTATTAAATAGGGAATCCTTTCCCCATTTCTTGTTTTTCTCATGTTTATCAAAGATCAGATGGCTGTAGATGTGTGGTATTATTTCTGAGGACTCTGTTCTGTTCCATTGGTCTATATCTCTGTTTTGGTACCAGTACCATGCTGTTTTGGTTACTGTAGCCTTGTAGTATAGTTTGAAGTCAGATATCGTGATGCCTCCAGCTTTGTTCTTTTGACTTAGGATTGCCTTGGAAATGCAGGCTCTTTTTTGGTTCCATATGAACTTTAAAGCAGTTTTTTCCAATTCTGTGAAGAAACTCATTGATAGCTTGATGGGGATGGCAGTGAATCTATAAATTACCTTGGGCAGTATGGCCATTTTCACGATATTGATTCTTCCTATCCATGAGCATGGTATGTTCTTCCATGTGTTTGTGTCCTCTTTTATTTCGCTGAGCAGTGGTTTGTAGTTCTCTTTGAAGAGGTCCTTTACATCCCTTGTAAGTTGGATTCCTCGGTATTTTATTCTCTTTGAAGCAATTGTAAATGGAAGTTCATTCATGATTTGGCTCTCTGTTTGTCTGTTACTGGTGTATAAGAATGCTTGTGATTTTTGCACATTAATTTTGTATCCTGAGACTTTGCTGAAGTTGCTTATCAGCTTAAGGAGATTTTGGGCTGAGACAATGGGGTTTTCTAAATATACAATCATGTCATCTGCAAACAGGGACAGTTTGACTTCTTCTTTTCCTAACTGAATACGCTTTATTTCTTTCTCTTGCCTGATTGCCCTAGCCAGAACTTCCAACACTATGTTGAATAGGAGTGGTGAGAGAGGGCATCCCTGTCTTGTGCCAGTTTTCAAAGGGAATTTTTCCAGTTTTTGCCCATTCAGTATGATATTGGCTGTGGGTTTGTCATAAATCGCTCTTATTTATTTTGAGATACGTTCCATCAATACCGAATTTATTGAGCATTTTTAGCATGAAGGGCTGTTGAATTTTGTCAAAGGCCTTTTCTGCATCTGTTGAGATAATCATGTGGTTTTTGTCTTTGGTTCTGTTTATATGCTGGAATACGTTTATTGATTTGTGTATGTTGAACCAGCCTTGTATCCCAGGGATGAAGCCCACTTGATCATGGTGGATAAGTTTTTTGATATGCTGCTGAATCCAGTTTGCCAGTATTTTATTGAGGATTTTTGCATCGATGTTTATCAGGGATATTGGTCTAAAATTCTCTTTTTTTGTTGTGTCTCTGCCAGGCTTTGGTATCAGGATGATGTTGGCCTCATAAAATGAGTTAGGGAGGATTCCCTCTTTTTCTGTTGGTTGGAATAGTTTCAGAAGGAATGGTACCAGCTCCTCCTTGTACCTCTGGTAGAATTCCGCTGTGAATCCATCTGGTCCTGGACTTTTTTTGGTTGGTAGGCTATTAATTATTGCCTCAATTTCAGAGCCTGCTATTGGTCTATTCAGGGATTCCGCTTCTTCCTGGTTTAGTCTTGGGACTCGAGTGTAAGTGTCCAGGAAATTATCCATTTCTTCTAAATTTTCTAGTTGATTTGCGTAGAGGTGTTTATAGTATTCTCTGATGGTAGTTTGTATTTCTGTACCACAATTTATTTATCTGTTTTCCTGTTGATGAATAGTTATGTTGTTTCTACTTTAGGCTATTATGAATAATCTTGTTATGAACAGTCTTATGCAAGTCTTTTATGGACATATGTTTTCAATTCTCTTGGGTAAATACCTAAGAATAGAATTACTGGGACATAAGTTAAATTTATGTTTAATATTTTAAAAAACAACTTAAAAACCTAAAACCATAAAAACTCTAGAAGAAAACCTAGGCAATACCATTCAGGACATAGGCATGGGCAAAGACTTTATGACTAAAACACCAAAAGAAATTGCAACAAAAGCCAAAATTGACAAATGGGATCTAATTAAACTAAAGAGCTTCTGCATAGCAAAAGAAACTATCATCAGAGTGAACAGGCAACCTACAGAATGGGAGAAAATTTTTGCAATCTATCCATCTGAGAAAGGTCTAATATCCAAAATCTACAGGAAACTTAAACAAATTTACAAGGAAAAAACAATCCCATCAAAAAGTGGGCAAAGGATATGAACAGGCATTTCTCAAAAGAAGACATTTATGTTACAAACAAACATGAAAAAAAGCTTACCATCGTTGTTCATTAGAGAAATGCAAATCAAAACAACAATGAGATACCATCTCATGCCAGTTAGAATGACAATTATTAAAAAGTCAGGAAACAACAGATGCTATTGAGGCTGTAGAGGAATAGGAATGCTTTTATACTGTTGGTGGGAGTGTAAATTGGTTCAACCATTGTGGAAGACAGTGTGATGATTCTTCAAGGATCTAGAACCAGGAATACCATTTGACTCAGTAATCCCATTACTGGGTGTATACCCAAAGGATTACAAATTGTTCTATAAAGACACATGCACACATGTGTTTACTGCAGCACTATTTACAATAACAAAGACTTGGAACCAACCCAATTGCCCATCAATGGTAGACTGGATAAAGAAAATGTGGCACATATAAACCATGGAATGCTGTGCAGCCATAAAAAAGAATGAGTTCATGTCCTTTGCAGGGACATGGATGAAGCTGGAAAGCATCATTCTCAGCAAACTAACAAAGGAACAGAAAACCAAATACCACATGTTCTCACTCATAAGTGGGAGTTGAACAATGAGAACACATGGACACAGAGACAGGAACATCACACACCAGGGCCTGTCAGGGGGTGGGGAGCAAGGGAAGGGAGAGCATTAGGACAAATACCTAATGCATGCAGGGCTTAAAACCTAGATGATGGGTTGATAAGTGCAGCAAACCACCATGGCACATGTATACCTATGTAACAAACCTGCATGTTCTGCACATGTATCCCAGAATTTAAAGTAAAATTAAAAAAAAAAAAAAAACACCTTACAGTTTTCCAAAGTGAGAATTCCTGTTGCACTATCTCATCACTAATATTTGTTGTTATTGATCTTTTTAATTTCAGTGGGAATAAAATGGCAATTTGCTATGGACTTAATCTGCATTTTCCTGATTATTAATGATTCTGAGTACCTTTTCACTTGCTTATTGGCCATTTGAATATCCTCTTTCACAGAAGTCTGTTCAAGCTTTTGCCTATTTTCTTCAAGCTGCTTAGCTTTTTATTATTGTGCTGTAGTTCTTTACATATTAATTTCAATGAGATCAATTTCTTATTTTACTAAACTTTTTAAATTTTGAGAATGTAGTAGGTATATATATTTATGAGGTACATAAGATACTTTTGAGTACAGGCATACAACGTGTAATAATCACGTGATGGAAGATTGGATATTCATCCCCTCAAGCACTTATCCTTTGTGTTACAAACAATCCAATTATACTATTTTAGTTAAAATGTTTAATTATTTACTATAGCCCCTATGTTGTGCTATCAAACACTAGGTCTTATTCATTCTTTCTAACTAAACTTTTTGTGCCCATTTATCATCCCCGCCTCCCCCTACCCTGCCTACGACCCTTCTCAGTCTCTGGTAACCATCTTTCTATTCTCTATCTCTATGAGTTCAATTGTTTTGATTTTTAGATCCCACAAATATGTGAGAACATGCAGTGTTTGTCTTTCTGTGTCTGGCTTATTTCACTTAATAGAATTACCTTCAGCTCCATCCATATTGTTGCAAATGACTAGTAATCTGTGTATATGTACCACATTTTCTTTGTCCATTCATCTGCTGATGGACACTTAGGTTGCTTCCAAATCTTAGCTATTGTGAACAGTGCTGCAACAATCATGGGAGTGCAGATATCTCTCTGATACAGTGATTTCCTTTTTGAGGCGTATATATACAGATGTGGGATTGTTGGATCCTATGGTAGCTCTATTTTTAGTTTTGGAGGACTCTCCAAACTGTTCTCCATAGTGATTGTACTAATTTATATTCACATCAACAGTTTATGAGGGTTCCCTTTTCTCTATATCCTCACCAACATTATTATTGGCTGACTTTTGGATAAAAGCCATTTTAATTGTGATGAGATAAAATCTCATTGTAGTTTTGATTTCCACTTCTTTGGTAATCAGTGATGTTAAGCATCTTCTCATATGCCTATTTGTCATTTGTGTGTCTTTGGAAACATCTACTCAATTTTTTTTTTTTGGCAATTTTTTAATCAGAATATTAGATTTTTCCCCTAGAGTTATTTGAGTTCCTTATATATTCTGGTTATTAATGCCTTGTCAGATGAGTAGCTTGCAGATGTTTTCTCCCATTTTATGAGTTGTCTCTTCACTTTATTGCCTGTTTGCTATGCAGAAGATTTTTAACTTGATGTGATCTCATTTGTCCATTTTTGCTTTGGTTGCCTGTGCTTGTGGGGTATTACTCAAGAAATTTTGCCCAGAGCAATGTTCTGGAGATTTTTCCACAATGTTTCCTTGTAGTAGTTTCATAGGCTGAGGTCTTCAATTTATGTCTTTAATTCATTTTGATTTTACTTTTATAAATGTCAAGAGATGGGAGTCCAGTTTCATTCTTCTGCATATGGATGTCCAGTTTTGCCAGCACCGTTTATTGACTGTCTTTTTCTCATTGTGTGTTCTTGGCTTCTTTGTCGAAAATGAGTTCACTGTAGATGCGTGGATTTGTTTCTGGGTTCTGTATTCTGTTCCATTGGTCTGTGTGTCTGTTTTTATGTCTTTTATGTCAGTACCATGCTGTTTTGATTACTATACCTCTGTAGTATAGTTTGAAGTCAGGTCATGTGATTCCTCCAGTTCTGCTCTTTTTCATTAGAATAGCTTTCCCTATTCTGGATCTTTAGTGATTCTACATAAATTTTAAGATTGTATTTTTCTATTCTATGAAGAATATCATTGATATTATGAGAGTTATTGCATTGAATCTGCAGACTGTTTTGGGTAGTATGGACAGTTTAACAATATTGATTTCTTTGAATCCATGAATATGGAATAGTTTTCCATTTTTTGTCTGTCCTCTTCAATTTCTTTCATCAGTGTTTCATAGTTTTTATTGTAGAGATCTTTTACTTCTTTGGTTAATTCCTAGACATTTAATTTTATTTATGGCTCTTGTAAATGGGATTACAATTTTAATTTCTTTTTCAAACTGTTTGCTTTTGGTATATAGAAATTCTACCAATTTTTTCATGTTGATTTTGTATCCTACAACTTTACCAAATTTGTTTATCAGGTTTTTGGTGGTCTTTAGATTTTTCCTGTAAAGCCATTGAGTCCCAGGCTTTTCTTTACTGGAAGAATTTTTATTACAGCTTCAATCTTGTTACTTGTTATTGTTCTGTTCAGGTTTTGGATTTCTTCATGGTTCAATCTTGGTAAGTTGTATGTGTCCAGGAATTTGTCCATTTCTTCTAGATTTTCCAATTTATTGGCATATAGTTGTTCATAGTGGCCATTAATGATCCTTTGAATTTCTGTGGTATCAATTGTAATGTCTCCAGTTTCATCTCTCATTTTATTTATTTGGCTCTTCTGTCTTTTTGTCTTAGTTTGTCTGGCTAAACGTTTGTCAATTTTGTTTAGCTTTTTCAAAAACCAACTTTTTGTTTTATTGGTCTTTTGTATTGTCGTTTTCAGTTCAATTCACTCTTGCTTTTCCAGTTCTTTAAGATGCACCATTAGCTTATTTATTTGAAGTTATTTTGATGTAGGCACATATAGCTATAAATTTACCTCTTAGTACTGCTTTCACTGAATCCCACAGGTTTTAGTATGTTGTGTTTCTATTACCACTTGTTTCAAGAAATTTTTAAAATTTCTTTTTAAATTTCCTCATTGGCCCACTGGTTATTCAGGATTCTATTATTTAATTTCTATGTTTGTATAGTTTCCAAAATTCCTATTGATTTTTAGTTTAATTCCATTGAGATTGGAGAAGATGCTTGATATCATTTCAATGTTTGTGAATGTTTTAAGACTTGTTTTGTGACAACATATGGTCTAATCTTTAGAATGATCTCTGTGCCGAGGAGAAAAATGTGTATTCTGCAGCCATTGGATTAAATGTTCTGTAAATATATATTAGATCCATTGGTTCTATAGTACAGATTAAATCCGATGTTGTTGACTTTCTGTCATGGAGATCTGTCCAATGCTGCAAGTGGGATGTTGAAGTCTCCAACTATTATTGTTTTGGAGTCTCTCTCTCTCTTTAGCTCTAATATATTGGCTTTACAGTATGGCAATTCCTCAAAGAGATAAAAGCAAAACTACCATTCAAACAATCCTTTTACTGGTCATATACCCAGAGGAATATAAATCATTTTACCATAAGACATGCATGCAAATGTTCATTGCAGCACTATTTACGATAGCAAAGACACGGAATCAACCTAAATGCCCAGCAGTGAGAGATTAGATAAAGAAAACATGGTATGTATATATATATATGTGTGTGTGTATATATATATACACGTATATATATGTGTGTGTATATATATATATACATATATACGTATATATATATACGTATATATACGTGTATATATATGCATATATATGTATATATATATACACACACACACTCACCATGGAATACTATGCAGCCGTAAAAAAGAACACCATCATGTCTTTTATGGGAGCATGTATGAAACTGGAGACTATTATCCTTAACACGTGAACAGAAAATCGTATACTGCATGTTCTCATTTATAAGTGGGAGTTAAATGATGTGAAATCATGAACACAAAGAAGGGAACAACAGACACTGGAGTCTACTTGATGGGGGAGGGTGAGAGGACGAAGAGGTGCAGAAAAGATAACTATTGGGTACTGGGCTTAATACCTGGGTGATGAAATAATCTGCACAACAAACCTTTGTCACATGAGTTTATGTAACAAACTTTCACATGTACCCCAAACCTAATATAATTATTTATCTGGGTGCTCCACTGTTGGGTGCATATCTATTTACAATTGTTACGTACACTTGCTGAATTGACCCATTTATTATTATACAATGACCTTCTTTGTCTCTCCTTGCAGTTTTTGTCTTGAAATCTATTTTGTCTGACATAAGTGTAGCTACTCCTGCTGTTTTTTTGGTTTCCATTAGCATGGAATATATTTTTCCATCCCTTTATTTTCAGTCTATGTATATCTTTATAGATGAAGTATGTATGTTTTCTGTTGGCAACAGAGACGTGGGTCTCGTTTTTTCATCCATTTAGCCAGTTTATGTCTTTTGATTTGAGAGTTTAGTCCCTTTACATTTAATGTTATTATTGATAAGTAGGGACTTACTCTTGCCATTTTGTTGTTTCCTGGTTGTTTTGTAGTCTTCTCCTCTTTCCTTTCTTCCTGTCTTCCTTTTAGTGAAGATGATTTTCTCTGGTGGTATTCTTTAATTTCTTGATTTTTGTTTTTTGTGTATCCATTGTATGTTTTTCAACTTGAGGTTACCACAAGGCTTACAAATACTGTCTTATAATTCATTATTTTAAACTGATGACAAGTTAACACTGATTGCATAAACAAACACAAAAAGAAAACTATTAAAAACTCTACATTTTAACTTCATCCCCCAGCTCTTTAACATTTTGTTGCTCCTCTTTATGTCTTATTGTACCTGAAATGCTGTTTTAGTTATTTTTGATTGGTTCATCGTTTAGTCTTTCTACTTAAGAGAAGAGTAGGTTACACAATCAAAATTACAGTGTTATACTGTTCTGTGTTTTTCTATGTACTTAACTATTACCAGCGAGTTTTGTACCTTCAGATGATTTCTTCTTGCTGATTAATGTCCTTTTCTTTCAGATTGAAAAATTTCCTTTAGCATTTCTTTTAGGACAAATCTGGTGTTGATTAAATTCTTCATCTTTTGTTTGTCTGGAAAGGTTTTTATTTCTCCTTCATACTTGAAGGGATATTTTCACTGGATATACTATTAGAGGGGTAAAAGCTTTTTCCTTCTGTACTTTAAATATGTCATGCCACTCTCTTCTGGCTTGTAAGGTTTGAAACGTTGGCTGCCAGACATTTTGGAGCTCCATTTTATGTTATTTATGTCTTTTCTCTTGCTGCTTTTAGCTCTAGACCTTGCCCAGAGTCCTTCCCTTCATGGTGGTGACTTACCTAAGGCCCTGGGCCTGAACAGAGATGCTGTATGGGATTCAGGGATTGGAGTCAAAAACTTTAGCAATTTTGTGGATGTTCTATTCTACTGTGGCTAAGCTGGTAATCAAACCACAGCACAAAGTCCTTTTCTCTATCCGTAACCTTTGGGAATTTGACTATTAAGTGCCTGGGGATAGTCTTCTTTGGGTTAAAACTGATTGGTGTTCTATAATCTTCTTGTACTTGAATGTTGATATGTTTCTCTAGGTTTGGGAAGTTCTCTGATAATAGTCCTTTGAATAATCTTTTTATTCCTCTCTTTCTCTATCTTCTCTTTAAGGCCAGTAACTCTTAGATTTGTCCTTTTGAGGCAATTTTTCATATCCTGTAGGTGTGCCTTGTTGTTTTTCTTCTTTTTACTTTTGTCTCCTCTGACTATGTATTTTCAAACAGCCTATCTTCAAGCTCACTAATTCTTTCTTCTGCCAGATCAATTCTGCTATTAAGAGACTGATGCATTCTTCAGCATGTCAGTTGCATTTTTGAACTCTAGAATTTCTGCTTGATTCTTTTTAATTATTTCAATCTCTTCATTAAATTTATCTGATAGAATTCTGAATTCCTTCTCTGTGTTATCTTGAATTTCTTTGAGTTTCCTCAACACAACTATTTTGAATTCTCTGTCTGAAAGGTCATATATGTCTGTCTTTCCAGGATTGGTTCCTGATGATTTATTTAGTTCATTTGGTGAGGTCATGTTTTCCTGAATGGTGTTGATGCTTGTAGATGTTAGTCAGTGTCTAGGCATTGAAGAGTTAGGTATTTATTGTAGTCTTCACAGTCTGGGCTTGTTTGTACCTGTCCTCCTTGGGAAGGCTTTCCAGGTATTCAAAGGGACTTGGCCAATAATGCTCTGGTTTTTGCAGACTTCTAGAGGTACTGCGTTAGTGGTCTTGGATAAGCTCTAGAGGGATTGTCTGATTACCAGGCAGAGACTCTTATGCTTTTCCCTTATTTTCTTCCAAACAAATAGAGTCTCTCTCTTTGTGCTAAGCCACCTGGTACTGGGAGTATAGTGATGCAATTACCTTTGTGGCCACCACCACTGGAACTGTGCTGGGTGAGACCTGAAGCCAGCAAAGCACTGGGCCTTGCCCAAGGCCCTTCCCTTCATGAGTTACCTGAGGCCCTGGGCCTGACCAGAGATACCGTATGGGATCCAGGGATTGGAGTCAAAAATCTTAGCAATTTACCAGATGTTCTATTCTACTGTGGCTAAGCTGGTACTCAAACCACAACACAAAGTCCTTCCTACTCTTCCTTCCCCATTCCAAAGACAGAGAAGCCTCTCCCTGTGGTCACCACCATCATTTGACAGGGGGTTCTGCCAGGCCACTGCCAATGTTCACCTAAAGCCCAAGGGCTGTTCTGTCAGCTTGTGGTGAACGCTGCCAGGCCTGGGACTCACCCTTCAGGGCAGTGGGCTCCCCTCTGGCCCAGGGCAGGTCCAGAAATGCTGTGCAGGAGCCTAGGCCTGAACTCAGGGACCCTAATTAAGGGTCTGCTTTTTGTTCTGTCCCACTGTGGCCAAGCACTGGTACGTACGGTGCAAGACAAAGTTCCCTTTACTTTTCCTTCTGCTTCTCTCAAATAGAAAGAGTCACCATAACCACCACATCTGCGAATGTGCGGTGTCACCCCTGAAGCCAGCATATCTCAGAGGCCAAGGCCCATGGTGTACTCCCTGGGTGTTGTGGGTTACTCAGGACCCAAAGCTTCGTAAGTCAGCAAATAATGAGTACTGACAGGACTGGGTCCTTTTCTTCAAGACAGTGCATTTCTTTTTGGACCATCCACGAATGTCTAGAACTGTCAGGGAGGAGCTAGGGCCTGGAATAGGGGCTGCACAGCTTTGCCCAGTGCCCTATCCTATTATGGCTCAGCTAGTATCCAAGATGCAAGACAAAGTCCTCTTTACTCTTTACTCACCACTCCTTAAGAGAAGGAAGGAGTTACCTTTGTTGCTGTGAGCTGCACTACCTGGGGTTGGGGGAGGGATGGGGCAGGCACTTTCTTAGCTGAGCCAGCTGGTGTTTCCCTAGGTCACATACCACTAGGCTCTAAGCCTAGACTAGCACCAGAAGTTACCTAGAAATTGTAGTCCTTGTGTCCTGCACTGCCTTTCAAGTTTACCTGGAAGTACAAAGCACTTTAGCCCACAGTGGCAAGGCTTGCCAAGAAACTCAAGTTCTGCTGCTGAGATGGGCGGTTCCCCTCTAGCTAGAGCTGGTCCAATTGTTTTCTCTGTGCACGGGTGCTGCCTGAGCCCAGCACAGCTTTATTCCCCACTGTGACAGAGCAGCACTGAGTTCAATGTCAAGTCCCCCAGCCACTGCACTCTCCTTTCCAAAGTGCACAGATTCTCTCTGCATGCCATACAGCTGCTGCTAGGGAATGAGGGACGGGACGGGTGGCTTCAGCAACTCAAGACTGTCTCTCCTGCCCTCATCAATGCCTCTTTCCACAATATGGAGTTAAAATTGAGTACTGTGGTTGCTCACCTGATTTTTGGTTCTTGTGATGATGTTTCTCTATATGCAGATAGTTGTTAAAATTTGGTGTACCAGTGGGAAGGACAAACAGTGTGGGCTTCTATTCAACCATCTTCCTCCACCCCTCAAGGTAAATATATTTTTCTTTCCATTACAGTTAGGATGCTTTCAGTGTCCTCACTAAGAAATCTCTGCCCACCCCCAGATTGCGAAGATATTGTAGACGCTTTTCTTTTTATGAAAGAAGCTTTCTCCTCTAGAAATTTTACAATTTTAGTTTTTATGTTAAGTTCACATTTCATTCAAATTAATTTTGGGTGCAGCATAAGAGGAATGTCAAAGTTCCTTTTTCCCCTTATGTACCAGTTCTTATAGGCCTATTTGTTGAAAAGACTTTTCTTTACCCATTGAATTGAATTGAAATGGATTTGCAACCTTTTCAGAAATCAATTGATTGTTCATTTATGTCTATTTATGGAATTTCATTCTGTTGCAGGGATCTATTTGTCTGTTTTCATGTCAGTACCACTCTGTCTTGATTGCTGTAGCTCTGTAGTAATTCTTGAAATCAAATAATTAGAGTCTCTAACTTTGTTTCTTCTCTGGCAAGATTCTTTGAGCTATTCAAAGTTCTTTTCTTCTTTCTAGTGAGAGAAAATTAATGATGCAAGAGAGAAGACAATTGTTCATGTCTATGAAATTACCCACAATCAAACATCATCTATACTAGATTTGTTATTTTAAAATTTTATATCAATTTGACAGTTGAAATTGATATGTCATTACTCTTATAGCATCACTTGATTACCTAGACATTTTATGGTTTTGTTTTGGCTTTTACATTTCCTTATTACAAAATTATTTCAGTGTTCTTTGCTCATCATTATAGTGTGCCTTTGTATTGTTATTTGTTTTTCTTCAGATGAGAAAGAATAGACCATTCCTAGACTCTCTCAAATGGTGCCAAATCCAAACTTGCTGGGCCACAGTGAATAGTACAATAATACAGCAGGAAAATTGTGCATTTGGAGAGCAGACAGAGATGCAAGTAGAAACTGACGTGTGAAAGATCTTATATTGCATGAACAAGAAATTGCAGGTGGATAGTACTAATGTGAAAGCTGAAGGAATAGGCAAGACTGGAGGCAGAAGACAAGTTAGTGGGCAGTTATTCCAACAGTGGGGGAGAATAAGACATTTAAAGGAAGCATATCCAAGAGCAAAAACAAAAATCATATCAAAGCCAACATCGGAGGAACAAAAACCAAACTACAAGGGGAATATAGAGGCTGGAATAAGGCAATGTAGGTGACTTAAGTCAGAATAAAGAAACAGAGGCATAGAGGCCAATTTAAAAAACTGATATGACTCATATGAATCAAGTTAATTATAACCAAGTCCAGACATGGAGGGAACCTCAGGTCATCAGGATAGAAAGAAACAACTCCCACCTCAGGAGATGACTGTAAGCAAAGAACATGCATGTAACAATTATTCACAGCTAAAAACACTGAAAAAAAGAAACAAAGGCAAGAATATTCAAACATTGGTTTCCAGAACAAATTTTGTCAACACAGCCAAGTATTATTCCAATACTTCTTTTTTGTCTGGTCCCATGTTAACTTTTTTTACCCTCAGATCCTAAATGGACGGCATCGCTTATACAAATCAGACATGGAGAAGAGGAAAAGTGGAGGGTCAAAGATGGTACCAAGATGACCTGCCTGATTGTCTGAGTAAATGATGAAATGATGAGTAAATGATAAAACTATCAGCTAATAGAGTTCAGAAAAAGTATGTCTTCCTTTAATACAGAATAAGATGATGCATTGATAAACATAAGTCAGGAAATAAATGACAATAAAATCACAAAGAATTAAGGCAAACAAGAGGACCCAAGAAAAGTGATAAAGATGTGAAATAGTTGTGATAAGAACTGGGAAAAGAAATTGATTAGAATAAGTAAGAGTACCTCTGAAATGCCAGATGAAGAAGGCATTTATAGATGTGTAACACAGGCGCTCATATGGTTTTGCAATATTCTATATTAGCATTCTGCAGATCAGTCATACCAAGGACGAAAGTGGGAGAGTAAGCTCCAAGTTAAAATACAGTGAATTCTCCAATGTTTGTGACATTTTTAAGTCTTCTCTAATCAATCCAACTGTCAATTCCTTGACAGTGAGGACCTTGAGATACACAATTTCTAATGCTTCACAGCTCCTAGCTCAGTGTCATGTACAAATGAGTGCCTAATACATAAGTACTAATGGATATGATACTGTTATTTGTACCTCTTTAAATGCAGACTGTAATAGTGTTGAAAATGTCTAGTGTCAGAGGAAGTTCATTTGTTCATGCCTATCATATGAATTGAAATATCTTTCCTAATTTATTTGAATACATTGTAGTCAAAATTTTCAACTCCAAACAGAATAAATTTTATATACCATAAAAAGCACAGGCATAGAAAGGGTCAAAAACTGCTCTCTGATCTCCGTCCGAAGTATATAACAGCAATTACCCAATGCCCAGGTAACTACGCCAGTCAAAATGTGTAATAGGTAGAGCAGGGATACTTGTTCCTATAGCCCCAAAATAAGAGATGAACAGAGAGACCCTGAGGTTGAACAAAACAAATTCAGAAGAGAGAAGCAGAGCTCTTTTATTTTCCCCATAGGGCATGAGCAGTTTCTTAGGCCAGAAGTCTTTCCTGCTGCCCCTTCAGATATGAAGATCATCTTCTAGGTTTTATGTAAAAGGTCCTAGATATTTCAAGTGTCCATTTTGGAATTATGATTTTTTGTAACTTTGCCCGAAAAGTTTTAAAATTGGCAAGAATTGTCTCTGAAGTGAATTGATAGTAGTGAACAGTTCAGCAAGGTACTTAAAAAGAGACACAGGCATTTCTTCAGTATTTTGGTTCAAACAAATTACATAACTGGTTAAAGTATTTCAGCTGATGATATTTTCTTACCTACTCCAACACTTCTCCTGTTGTTGGTGTTCTTCAGCCAAAACCGTAAGATATGTTTGATTTGTGTAATGAGTAGTTGCAGCAGTTTAGATATTGCTAAAGTTTCATGGCAGTTTATTTTTACTTTTATGAAAAGTTTTAGGAGGTTGACCTCCGTCCTTTTCATGTCACAATGGGACAGCTTTTCTAAATGAAGACATTGAAAGAATACAAAGATTTTTCCATTATATATATGTGGAGGTTTAAGATGTTGCAGCTTCCCAGCAGCGTGGTAGTATTGAGATAGCTATATGTGTCTCCGTTTATGCTGATGTTTAAGAATGCTCTTCAGATGTAAAATTTTCTTTTTGTTTTTTCTATTTAGCTCATAAATTAGATATTTCACGTGGAGTAGATAAGGACAATAGTGATAAGTGCATGGAATATTAAGAAGACTTTGATCTTAAATCTAAGAAACTTGGCTAATTCTGGAGATAGCCATATAAAAACTTTAAAACAGGTACAGGTATGGTGGCACATGCCTATAATTTCAGCATTTTGAGAGGCCGAGGCAGGAGCATCACTTGAAGCCAGGGGTTTGAGACCAGCCTGGGCAACTAGCAAGAATCTATCTCTAAAGAAAACACACACACACACACACACACATACACACACGTGTGTGTGTTTTCTTTCTTTCTTTTGTCATATATAGAAAACACACACACACACACACATACACACACATGTGTGTGTTTTCTATATATGACAAAAGAAAGAAAGTAAATGTGGGATCAACCAAAGTCCTCATTTCTACAACATTCATTTACAAAGAAATAATGTTCAATACAGCCCAACACAAGATTATTGATTTTCTTTCTTTTTAAAAAAATTATATATAGATTACATATAAAATTATATTTAAAAAAACTTTAAAACAGAAGTATGGGTAGGTGATTTAAAGTGACTTTATGTCAAATAGTCATAGGTTAAGTATCTTTGAACAACTTGGATATTATTTCAGAAGAAAATAAATTTAACTGGATCACATAAATATTACAGAGAAAAAACCAACACCTTCCTGTGCAGTCCTGTTGGAATTTGGACTTGCCATGAGGTGTTGAAGCCTTGTTTCACTGAGTTGGAGAGGCTGGATATAAATGGCACAGTGTGACTTTGCTCCATCCTGCCTTCATTTTCCTACTCCACCATCATCAACAAAATTGTTATTGGATTTTGAGAAGCATTCTGAAAACTTTTCACGGACATAAAATTGTTATGATGTAAATTATCAACAACACAACTCTTCAGATGACTTTGATTCCGGTGTTGGATGTATTAATGGAGGTAACTTTATATGGAAAGAATAAAATGGATGGCATATATGGAAGAAATGGTACTGGACACATAAATCATCAAGGGAGATACCATGGTAGAAGTTCCTGTTCTTATAGCAGTATTTTCCATTCTGGAAAAAGACAAGGTCCACATGAAAACAACATCCCTGACAATGAAACGAGGAGGAAAGAAAACAAGAGTGATTGCAAACCATTTGAAGCTGAGGATTTTCTATCTTTAAATCCTGAACATGAGGGAGAACCAAATCAGAACAGAGCTTTAGCTCCTGGTGTGTGGGAATACCTCCGAATCCTAAAACTAGAGCTCCAAGGCATTACTCAAGGTATTGAGGGCCAATGTATTGAGCTCTGGTCATCAAGCTGGGTAATACAAAATAATAGATTCACAGCCAGTAGTGGGACATCTTCAGTAACAGCCAGGTAAGAATGGAGCTCATTCAAGTGTTTACAAAGATTTAGTCTATAAATCTGCTGCTCTACCTACAAAACCTACACAATGGAAAGGCCCAACTAAAGAGAATAAAGTTGGGACCTCTTTTCCCTGTGAGTCTACATATAGTATTGGCAACTTTAATGCTTTTAAATCAACTGCCAAGAATTTTAGTCCATCAACAAATTCAGTGAAAGAGGCTCATCACTCAAACTCCTCTTTGCCTGTTGACAAACTTAATCAGCAGCCTTGTCTAACCAAACTGACACAAATGCACAATGGTAAAAAGAGTGCATTTTTGAAATCGCTGAAAAGAGACAGAGTAGAAAAAGAACATAAAGATGAAAGGCATTGCTGGCGCACAGACAGATGATGTCTCATTTAATTTACATAACAGCAATAGTACTCACTGATATGAACCAAAACTTTGAGGAAAATAAAATTCCGCAGAAGGATGACAATGCCCCACTTTGAGCCCTCCCCAAACCCCCAAAGTAAACAAAAAGTGGACTGTAGCATGCTGGCTAAAACTGAGCAAAGGGCACTAAAACATTAATTTCCTGATCTCAACTGTTGTATTGGTCACCTTTTAAAACATAAATTGTTCTTTATTCATTTGTAGTGCAGTAAATGTTATAGGAAAGACTTGGCCATATTTTCTTCCAAATTTTAGGAGGTGATTTTCAAGAGCTTTCTTTGGGTATGTTGTCAGACCCACAATTTCAGAGTTGATGGAGAAGAGTCTTGTGGGAAATTTTATTTTGATAAAATAATTACACATGCAGAAAAATCTGATTACACTGACTAGATCTGTTCATAACACAAAAAATAACTGGAATTTTTGGGGGGAAAGAAGAGAGAGGAACAGATTAGTACACCGAGGGGGAAAAAAAGAGTGGAAAGCATCTCTGGTACCTGCTTATTATGAGTGTGGTCTCTAAGCAAAGAGATAGAGAGGATAAAAGAGATGGATTTTAGGCCCTTAAAATTGGGGATTTTGAGGGGGACTCTAACCACAAACCACAAGACTCAAAGCCAATCCAATTCAATGATAGAGTGTCAAATTCATGAACCAAACAAGAATAAGCTCTATCAATCTTTCCTTTTTAAAATACATTTCAGTTTGGAAATATTCACACTGACATATCATGTGAGACATGGGTATAAAAAAGATGCACTAATAAGTTCATAAAGAGAAAAAACTAAAATCTGACTTCAGAGATAAGCTAGACATCCAGCTCTGGAAATGGTATTTCAGTATCAGTTACCTGTCTGCACCCCTGAACCATCAGAAGTATTTGTTTGAGGTAACATTGTATACAGCCATTGGGTTTCACAGACCATCTATTTTTGGTCATAGTAACTACAGAAATGAGACATAATGACAAGGAAACTTCTGGAAGTCATTTTAACTTTACTAGGCTCTGTGTAACCTCCATTCCACCCCATCCAGGGCCTCTTACACAAGCTATCTTGATGGAAGTGGAAGGAAGTGAAGATATATGAGATCAGTGCAGAAAACAGAGATGGCAAAAGGTTACCTCTATTTTGGATCAAGTTATTACAGAAGTTTTAATGTATTATGAAGTCATTTTTAATAAAATGTGCTACAGAAATACAAGAAACTATGCTGTTATGGTTTTTAAATGCCATGATATTTATAAGCAACACATGAGGAAATTTTTATAAAGAATTGGCTATGTTCTAAGGCAGTTATAAAATACAGAAGTTGGTACCAATCAACTCTCTAAGGTGGTTGTTAACAGTTTCTCTTCCTCCTCCTCCTCCTTCAAATGCACTGCATAATCTTTTTCTTTGGCAGGCAGTAGCAGTTGCTTCTGCAGTTATTTTCAATTCTGACATTACATCAAAATCCCTACCTGCAAAACTTTTTTAAAATATTCACCTCTCAGATATTCTGACTTTGTGAAACTCACATAGAGCCCTAGGATGTTTATACATTCTCCATAGGAGATTCTGAGACACTGGCAGAGACAAGAACCCCTGTCTTAATTTCACCCAGTCTATAACTTCTGTATAAATTAAAAGCCACGTGGATCCATGGATCCAATTGGTTAATGTGGATATCACGTTGGTTTCAGGAATGAATCCAAATGAGAGATATAACAATATTATATAACAATAGTAGCGACACTATTTGAGAATTGGTGGGTTTGCATAAACACAGCCCTCACACATCTCTACAGACTTGGTTAATGATGAAGTCTCTATGAAAAGACTTGATAGCATACTTTGGATCCACTGAGCCAGCATAATTTGATATTCAGCTTTCTTAAAGTTGTGGACAGAAGTAGCAGACTCTAAATATTTAAGGAATTTACTGACTGAGGAGGGCATAGAACAGTTCAGCCCTCCTTTCTCCGATAATGATTTTTAAAGAGTTTATTCTTGTCTGTCTTTCTGAGAACAACGTGAATTTTTCCCTGAGAACTAGTGTGTTTTCTTTTCAGAGATGACATAAAAATATGTAATCTTTTTCTTGTGCCCTTTTTTTCTTTGAAAACCAGGAAACCTAGAACCAAATCTGTTGCTCAACTTTAGTAACTATGTCCTGCATATTTTCAACTCCTTTCCCCATCTTGCATTATTGTATGTCTTCCCTCATTCAGATTTCAATTATAGTTTTTCTATTTTATTACATGAATTAATGTAATCTTTTATCAAGTCCACTCAATATGGAAAGTGTTTGATGATATTGGAATCATTTGTGAATTACATAATTAGAAAAATGTTTTAATTATCAGCCAAACAAAAATTGAAAAGTTATCCTCATGAGGTTTTCTGAGCCTCTAAAGCAATTTAGAGATAAATTCTGTATTAGAAGGTGTCAGCATCACCTCTAGAGCTAACCTTCATCACAGTTCACTCTAAACCTCAAATTTCTCCAACCTGGGAACTAATAGTGATCATCTTACTTGGTTACACTCAGGAAGACTAGAAGATGAGATGACAGTCAATCACCAAGGTACACACAGGACACAGCACCTAGATGACATTTGTAATCATTGAAACAATGATTTATGCTGTCTTTCCTATTTCATTTCCTAGGGTAGCAGTTCATATTTTTATTAGAAAATGAAATGTTTAGACATGTCATTGGCTAGTATATTTTCTGAGTGAGTATGCTTATATAAAAGTCAATTCAGCTTTCTCTAGAAATTTTTCAAATTCTGTTCCGACCCTTTTAAGTATTCAATACTCATGACAGAGCAAGGTTTTTCATTATACTTATAAGAAAAATTGGTCTCAAAGCTTTTGAAAGAGAAATTACACTGCAGTCTTAGAAGATGTTTTATTTTTTATTACATTGTGATGCTGTTGCCAAAAAAAAAAACTGATTTTAAAAGGCCAACAATTTATTTCTATCCATTATTACTATAACACATAAAATGTACACATTCGGGAATTAGTCAGATAACCCCTCCAGAAGCTATGACAATTTCATCACTGCGAATCCAAAGCAATATTTTACCAGGTCAGATCTTCTAGATGAGAAGAATAAAAAAACCTAATGTATCATCTTGAAGCTTCATCTTAGCTAGAGGTAGTATGGTAGATGCAGTGTTTGCCTTCTGCCTCCTGCCTTATCCTTGGGTACCTTCTATTTAATGAAGATTATTATTGAAGCCAATGTCTTTTGATTCCCAATCATGTCCCATCTCTAGACCAGTAGCTGTGCTATTAAGATCACACGATGAGCTCTTAAAACTCCTGATTCCAAAGCCAAACCCAGATCAATTGAATCAGGATATCTGGAGGAAAGACCTGTATATGCAGCAATTGTAAGTTCCCCCAGTGATTTCATTAAGCAAACAAGTTTGAAATCCAACTTCACATTTAATTAAATAATTTTAAGGTATGTGTAATTAGAATCAAGAATTTCATTACATAAGTAAAATAATCCCATCAATCAATGATATAAATCAAAGATCTCTCTGGGCAGTAAGTGTCGCTTTGTTTTCTACTATCTCCTCATTCTGAAATTAACAACAGAATCTGAATTAGTGTTTCAATGGTAAACTGAGGCAAGTTCTATAAGACCCTTTATTAATTTTATTCAGGATAATTTTTGAGAAATTTTATATTCTTAGTTTAAATTGAGAGAGGGGTCTCAGAGTCAATTACTTTAAAATTTAAAAAGATAACAAATTTAATCTCAAAACAGAATTTGCTTGTAAAATATATGAGGAGAGGGCTTTTAGAAGCACAATTTTCTTTAGAATAAAATGCAATGAGCAAGTTCAAATTCTTCTTGAAAAAATAACTTGAAGCAGCAATTCTATTCCAAACAATTGGTATTTTAGGGAGAAGAAAAGGCAATGAATATCAAACCTCATTTTTCTGTCATGAATCGACTTCAAACAAAAAATAGATAGGGTTTGCCATCTTCATGTCAGATTTTTCCAAAATCTGATTTATTGAGGAATTTATTTGGAATACAGGTTATGTTACAAGTATATACAAAATATCCAAAGAGCCATGGACTAGAAACAAACTCTTACTTGTACTGTATGTCAACCGTATTTACATTTTCAAAGGAAAAAGTTGAGATACAAAGACATTACATGACTCATCTAAGGTCATCAAAAAAATTCAATCAGCAGGAGAAGGAGAAATAAAGTCTAAATTTACTCATTGTTATGTGAGTATCCCTGCATCCCAGTAGTTTGCACAATAGCCTCTTTTTCCATGAATGCATCCCAATTTGTACAAATTATAGTTCAAGACCCTTGCCAGAGTTTCAAATATCTCTTAAAAGAAGAAAACACTTGTACCTCTTTTAAAGCTCTGTTCTTTGAGATTTCTGAAACTAATGGTGGGATTTAGTCTTTTGACATCAGTCAATGGAAGCATTTATCCCTGATAGGGAAGAAGACTACCATGTCCAATAAACTGAATACACTTTCCAAGAAAGATTCATGTTTGTGGAAAGATCCGCATGTAGTGTTCCAAAGTCTGCCTTTCTGAGCTATCTGCTATGTCTGTCATCAGACCAGCTGCCTAAACCAGCACCTAGCCTTTCCAAGAATTTCCAGTTTTGTTTCCATGAATCATATTACTGACCTTAGCAAGTGCTTGGCAACTCTGATCTTACCATAGAAATTGGAGTTTTCTGTCACAGCAAGAGCTGTGACTGCTGAGCAGGAATGGGTTGTATTGGGAAAATGGATTGCTTATTTTCATAAGAATACTAGCCTCAAACTTGAGTGTCTAAAATCATTTCATAATTTCCTCTTTATTTACAGCAGAGATGCATTTTAAGATTATTGAAAAGCAAAACCCAATAATGCTATTTAGAAGATGGGCAAATATTAATAGCTGAGACTCCTGATCATGGCCAATTTAGCTGGTATCTGATACCCAAACAAGACTGTCATTTAGTACTTACTTTGTGTCATAATTCCCAAGTAAGCCTTACCAACCACAAGTATTATATCATTATTACTCAGAATATGCCAGTCAAAAAGTCAATATTCCAGGAGAGCTTAACCTTCCCCTTATTGAGACGATTTACCCAAAACACCTCAGTGGTATGCCTTTCTCTAGTCTAGGAAGTACTACCCAACTCTCAGACATCATCCTTCCTTTTTCCAGAGATGAGGAATTATATTCTTCTAAGACACAGTTACGGACCCATCACCTGTTATTAGACTCTCAAACTCTCACGTTTCCATATTCTTGCTCTGTTTGATTCTGTTCCTTGATCTTTCTGTCTGAATTGTACCAGCCCCTCCAAACTTCTGCTACAACTCTTCAGTAGTCTTTCCATGCTCCTATGCCCCAGATGTCACTAGCTCTTGACTCTGATGTCAGCTTCATCCTCTGAATTTACGATACTTGCTTTTCTCATCTTGCAGTGTTAACTCACTTGGCTTTCTCCAACTTGTGACCTTAACGCTCACTCTCTGTGCTGCATCCACCAAGCTCTCTGGTCACTTGTACTATTTTGTACTGACCAATTTTCATTGCAGTCCATCAACCAAGACTGGCAGCTGTACATGAAAACACATATTATATAGAAGCTGGGAATGCTTCTCAGACAGAAATACACTGATCTTTTAAAAGACAACAAATGGTCTTCATTTCACATACAACATGAATATCTGTATAAGTAGTAAAATGAGCAACTCACTGAGAAACAACTTTTTAAAAATAAATAAAACTCAAAAAATATGTCAAAGACAACAGATGGTCAAATAATACAGCATGTATAAAGCATTTGGGCAAAAACCAATTTGCTAAGTGACGTGGTTAGAAAAGGCCAAACAAAACACACCAGAGATTTTTATAAACAAAACAATATGTGTACTTTTCAGATAGTCATTTCATTGAAATAGGGAGACCCTCCCAAACAGTAGCATTTTTAAAATGGAGTCGACTCCTTTTGGAAATAACCTATAAAAATCAGAATTTTTTCTCATATTCAATCTTTTAATGAATAATGTAAACTCACAATAGCATTTTCACGGGTACACTACTCAATATGATCTGTAATTAGTTTCACATGTGACTCTTGCCCTCTTTTGCAATTATTAAAGAATATAAGGAGACTTGAAGGTTAACAATAATGTATCATGTTTTATCTTTGCTGTTCCAGTGTGTATGCACACTTGCATATGCACACATAAACTCTTTCTAAAATCACCATGGGAATAATAACTAAGGTCATCTGAGTTTATACCCTTTATGGGGATGGGGTAGGTTATGCAGTCATTGCAGAAGGAAATTTCTGATGTCCCTTTACTCTTATGGAGTGGGAGTGGTAAGGCAAAGATCACTTCCTCTCAGGTCAAACTGGTGTCATAACCTGTGAAAAGAACATGGAACAAGGAAAATCAATCTAAAACTAGAAACAACTTTATAAGAAACATTTCTAAGAATGGTGCAGTGTTAAGTGAAGGCTGAAGAGGAAGCTGAAGAAAGAGATTTTTTTTTCCATTATCTTCCAGAGTTTCTTTGTGCCCATTTTCTTTTTATTTCTTTTTATTTTTTTTATTTTAAGTTCTGGGATACATGTGCTGAACGTGCCGGTTTGTTACATAGGTATACATGTGCCATGGTGGTTTGCTGCACCTATCAACCCATCATCTAGGTTTTAATCTCCGCACGCATTAGGTATTTGTCCTAATGCTCTCCCTGCCCTTGCCCCCCACCCCTCGACAGGCTCCGGTGTGTGATGTTCCCCTCCCAGTGTCCAAGTGTTCTCATTTTTCAGCTCCCACTTATGAGTGAGAACATGCAGTGTTTGGTTTTCTGTTCCTATGTTAGTTTGCTGAGAATGATAGTTTCTAGCTTCATCCACATCCCTGCAAAGGATGTGAACCCATTCTTTTTTATGGCCGCATAGTATTCCATGGTGTATATGTGCCACATTTTCTTTATCCAGTCTATCATTGATGGGCATTTGGGTGGGTTCCAAGTCTTTGCTATTGTAAATAGTGCTGCAATAAACTTACGTGTGCATGTGTCTTTATAGTAGAATGATTTATAGGCATGGGCAAAGACTTCATGACTAAAACACTAAAAGCAATTGCAACAGAAGTCAAAATTGACAAGTGGGATCTAATTAAACTAAAGAGTTTCTGCTCAGCAAAATAAACTATCATTAGCATAAATAGGTAACCTACAGAATAGGAGAAAAATTTTGCAGTCTATCTATCTGACAAAGGCCTAATATCCAGGAACTTAAACAAATTTACAAGAAAAAAACCATCAAAAAGTGGGTGATGGATATGAACAGACACTTCTCAAAAGAAGACATTTATGTGGCCAACAAACTTATGAATAAAAGTTCATCATCACTGGTCATTAGAAAAATGCAAATCAAAATCATAATGAGATACCATCTCATGCCAGTTAGAATGGCGATCATTAAAAAGTCTGGAAACAAGAAATGCTGGCAAGGATGTGGAGAAATAGGAATGTTTTTACACTGTTGGTGGGAGTGTAAATTAGTTCAACTATTGTGGAAGACAGTCTGGTGATTTCTCAAGGATCTAGAACCAGAAATACCATTTGACCCAGCCATCCCATTACTGGGTATAAAGAGACTGTTTTTAGAGACAGTTACTGGCAGAATCCTCTGAGCAACGCTGCTCTCTGACAATGTTTGCTCTCTGAGAGTTGGGTCCACCACTTCCCAAACATAACAACAAAGGGCATCTCCCTTGTCAAGACCACATACTGTAAATTTAAACAGATGCAGGTTCAAATCCCAACCACTTATGTGCCATTTAAATTCTGTGACTTGGAGCATCTTGCTTAATTTCTCCAAGCTTTAATTTCCTCATCCAAGAAAGAGATAATAATATCATCCCCATAATTACTGTTAAATGTAAAGCATTTAGCTCTGGCGTTTGGCACAGAACAAGTACTCAACAAATGTTAGCTAAAATGATAAACATTAATAACATTAATAAACTGATATTTAGAAACAATCCATTTTTTTCTTGCCAGGTTTACTTTGGTTCTCAAGTGGCCTGATTGCCCCATCTGGTTGCCAAACTCTTAACTATTTTAATGTAATTGGAGTTCAGGCAGTGTGTAATGGTAAGACAGTCCTCATCAACTAATGTGTGTACCATTTTGTATTTCTTCAGTGTTTCATGTGTGTCTAGCCATTTGGTAGGTCCTTTGGAATTTATAATAACGCCTTCCCTGAGAGATTGTAGGTTGAGCTCTTGGAACTGGCTAATGCAAACAGCATTATCCTGATTAAAAAGATAAATAAAGGTGGGAAATAGACACAAGCCTACTCCAGGACAAGAGGCTACAAATCAGAAGCTCACAGTTAGGAGAGCTTAAAAAAGAGGTTAACCATGGAGCATGACTTAGTGCGAGGTTGAATAGCAACATGGAACTGAGAGAAAGTCTTAGAGAGGAGGCAGTTTCCTGACTTGGGTGGCGTGTCATCCTTATCCCACTTGCTAAAGATGTGTTTTAGTAGCTCAACAAGTTCTGCACAAGAAGAAATAGGTTTAGATGATTTTGGATGGGAGGAAAAGTTTTCTTTTTCTTCTTCCCATCTTAGGTACATTGGCTGGATCCCTGAGTATTAGACTGACAAAAGACACATTCACAAGAAAAAAATAAACAGTTTATGAATGTGTGTAGTGCACATCACGTGGAAGAAACCTCATTGATGAGTAACTCAAAGTTGTGGTTAGAACTTCAGCTTATATAGCCTCTTAGCAAAGAACAAGAAATCTATAGAGAAGGGACAAGACAAAGGAAAGGGGTTTTAGGCTTCCAAAGGTGGCAAACTGTGGGAAGGTAACTACCTGGGGGAAACAGAGTAAGATTTGTTTATGCAGGTCCATCTCAGGACTGACTTTCCATCTTTTTTGTGGTCATAAAACTTCCCCAAGAGAGATGATTTATGGTGGTTCTCATTTCTCAGAAATTTCTGCTTTTAGTTAAATAAGAGAAGCTCTGGAAAGTTTTCTTTCTTCATCTGTTGTTTCTTATTTGCCTCCAACTCAAAATAATCTTTACGCCAAGGTAACACATTTTGGAGTGGCATATTTTGCTCCCCTACAACTTCCTAGAGCAGGAAAACCATGTTAATTACTTGCACCCACATAAGCAGTGGGATAGCAACTCTATAATCGTCTCATAGATCACCTACCACCCAGGCAAATGAGCTCACCATAAAAGTAACCCACTAACACATGTACTTTGTATGATCCCCCTGGATAGGAGTCAATTGTGTGATTTTAATAGATAATTTTTAAGTTAGCTCTAAACACTAGAAGCATAACAATTGTAGTGGAAGAACTGCAAGTGGAAGAAATGGGAAGCTTTTTCCAAAAATAAGAATCCAAACCCAGTAAAGAGTCACGGCTCCAGGTGTTTGGGAATCTAGCCTGGGGACTCTTCAAAGCTCAAGGAGCACCCTGCTTCAGGGCCCACTGACCTCCCTGAGACTATCATGATGCACAAAGGATCCTTTCTGCAGTGTGATCACCAGGTGTCTGCTTTTCCAAGAGGCAACATCATTTTATAAATATTTCCTGTGGGAATCAATATGTGTGTATAACAAAAAATAAATGTCTAGTCAAGTGTCTTATTTTTAATATTGTGTTATTTTTAAGAGCAAGACAGAGCCCTCATTTTCACCTGTTGTTCATGTGTATAGAAATTGCCTATAAAACACATCTTTCAAACATAATGACTACATTCTGACATTCATTACCTAGAAGGCATTTGCATTTTCTTCTTGGCTTCTACAGCATATCACTGCATGTTCAAAGCACCTAAGGAGAGGTGAGGAAGGACATCTGAAAACATTCATTTTATCAAGGTAGACAATAGGAAAATATCCGAAGAACCTATTCCAAAAAATGCCACAATTATCAAAGTGGAAAACATTAGCATGCACACACATCCTTGAGCTCCTGACGTGACATCAACTGTTTTATGGATGCTGGTAGCTTAAAAGAGATCTTGCTGAGCACTTCAAAGACTGTCAATGTACATGAGGTCGAGAACAGCAGATAATGAGAATTTTTTGTACCGTATCCTCAATTGCTCACATTATTAAAGGTTCACCTTTTCTAATTCCCCTTTAATTCAGTGGGGTAGGAAAAGAAGTTTATTCTTGGCTTGCTCCATCTCATCACTTCTAAACCACTAATTTATCACCTTCCTTCTACATATCTTCATTTGAATTTCAAATTTGCTGTTCTCTCCAAAACACCACTGAACTCCAAGAACTATTTCAAAGTTTTGGGATAACTTAAAAACTGACCAAAATTTTTCTTGTTCTCCTCAACCCTGAGAGTCTTACCCTAGCTCCCACCCCACTTAGTCATGCATGTATTTACTCATTTATTAATTCACCAAGTATTGACTTCCTACTACCACAGCCAGTATACCTAGGACTGCCTAGACCTAAGAGGCTTACACAACAGATATTTATTGTCTCACAGTTCTGAAGGCTAAAAATCCAAGATCAGTGTGCTAGCAAGCCTGACTCCTTCCAAGGGCTATGAAGAAAGGATTTGTTACAGGTCTGTCTCCTTGGCTTGATCATTTTCTTTCTATGTTTCTTCATACCATCTTTCTTTTTTGTATGTCTGTGTCCAAACTTCCCTTTTTTATAACTATACTAGACATACTGGTTTAAGGACCCACCCTGCTCCAGTGTGACCTCATCTTAACTAATTACATCTGCAATGACCTATTTTCAAATATAGTCACATTCTGGGCAACATGGTGAGGTACTACTGGGGGTTAGGACTTCAGCAAATGAATTTGAGGTGAAAGGGACAATTTAATTAATAATAGCCAAGTACAATGCTAAATACTAAAGATAACAGACCCTGTCTGACATTCTCTTCAACCCCTAGATCTAACCAAAGGCCTTTGCCTCCTACTTTGGAATAAAAACAAGGCTTATTTTGTAGAAATTCCATCAACCGTCATCTTCTTTACCTCTTTATCACATATATTCTCTTGTATTCTTTGTGCTTCCATCCTTACTACTAAGCAAACTAGGCCACTGAGCAAGCCAAAACCCAATTCAGCATGAACAGTCCTAGGAAAATGAAATTTAAGTTTTACCAATTAGAAACTGCCAACAAACCTCTAACTAGGGATTTTGAGGCAACTGCTACACTTTAATCAAATATATTCTTTGCCTTGCTTCTACGTTCACCTTATAAAAGTCTTCTCCCCACACTCCTTCACTGGAGCCCCAAACCACTGGTGGTCTGGCGCTATCTAATTCACTAACTGCTACTTGCTGAAATGAACTCTTCAAAAATTGAATGTTTTATCACTAAAAAATTGAATCTTTTATCACTATGTAAAGAGTCATTAAATGACTTGGTCACTATGACATCACATATTTGTGATTCAATGTATTCATGGCCAAGGCAGTTCCTGTTTTAGAATTTAAATGGTAAGTATGTAGGATATGCTTGATTAGGATACTTATTCAAGGGTTAAGAGGCTCACTAATGTATATCCTGAATTGTCAGGTATATTTACAATAGTTTTGTCTTTATTCAATTACGTTTGCCTTAGCAGATAAAACCTTTTATTATACTTCTAATTGAACACTTGTCTCCATGAATTAAAAAACATAGCTTAATTACTATAAGAGTACTGAGAAACCAGAGGCCCTGGAAAATAGCAAATGGTATACACATTCATAGACCTGCTAAGTAGGAAGCAGAAAAATGAGAGTACAAAATGTTTTGTAAGTAATGAAAGATAAAATTCCATTAAAAAGTGAAATTGAGGAAAATGGATGTTTTAATAACCAAATGAGACATGTATAGTCAAAAGCTGCCTCTTGGGATGTGATTAAATTGATTTGATATTTATATGCTGGAGAGATCAAAGTGGGAAAAGAGCTTCTAAAGAAATACTAAGCATGAGATTCATTCAGTTGTTCAACCCGAAAAAACATGTATTAAGCCTCTGCTATGCTTCAGACATTGTGCTAGGCACCAGAAATACAACATTGGGTAAGATAAACAACTTTAATTTGTTTATAGAACAGGATGCAGAAAAACATTATTCAACAAAATAAGATACTGTTATGAATAGGAAAAGCTAGGGATGATGTGAAAGTACGTAGCAAGAGCATCTATGGCTCTTTTCCCCTTTCCTAAAGGAAAATCTCCTAAAAGATGATCAGAGCAATGGAGAAAAACAGGTGTCCATGGCAGAGGTAAAGAGAGTCAAAGAAACTAGTTGGGCGTTGTGGCGGGCACCTGCAGCCCCAGCTACTCGGGAGGCTGAGGCAGGAGAATGGCGAACCTGGGAGGCGGAGCTTGCAGTGAGCAGAGATCGCGCCACTGCACTCCAGCCTGGGCGACAGAATGAGACTCCGTCTCAAAAAGAAAAACTAGTTGGGAAGGTGCTGAAATAATTCAGATGGTGGCATCAGCTAACGTGCTGACAGTGGGGCTTAGGAAATGGAATGAAATTGGGAAAGCTTTATGGATAGATTTGATAGCAGTTCACTATTGGTGAGATAGAGAAAGTGAGAAAAAGAAAGGGGTCAAGGGTGACTCCCAGATCCTTGGCTTGAGCAAGCCATGAGGCAAGGACCACAAGAGGAGCAGAATCGGGAGGAAAGAGAATAATGCGCGCTATTCATGCTGGTGTCAGGGTGCTGTTGAGACTGAGAGAGGATCTTTCTGGTAGGTAAGTATCGAGCTCAAAAGAGAGAACTTAGCTGGAGATACAAACTCAGGACTTATTGGCAAATGGATGGTAACTGAAACTAGGATACTGATGTGATTTACCTAAGGCTTTATAAAAGATGAGAAAAAGGCTTAAGAAAGCAATTTGAGGCCAGTACAATGGCTCACGCTTGTGATCCTAGCACCTTGGGAGGGCAAAGAAAATCGCTTGAGCCCAGGAATTTGAAACTAGCCTGGGCAACATGGTGAAATCCCGTCTCTACGAAAAATACAAAAATTAGCCAGGGGTGGCGGTGCACACCTGTAGTCCCAGATACTCAGGAGGCTGAGGCAGGAGAATCACTTGAACCCAGGAGGCAGAGGTTGTAGTGAGCCGAGATGGAGCCCCTGCACTCCAGCCTGGATGACAGAGGGAGACTCTGTCTCAAAAAAAAAAAAAAAAAAAAAAAAGAAAGAAAGAAAGAAAAGAAAAAAATAAAAGAAAAAAAGTGCTTGACATTGAGAGAAATTTAATCCATTCTAAAACATTTGCATTTTCTTTTTCTATTTTATTTTATTTATTTATTTTTAAAATTTTACTTTAACTTCTGAGATACATGTGCAGAATGTGCAAGTTTGTTACATAAATATACATGTGCCATGGTGGTTTACTGCATCTATCAGCTGTCATCTAGGTTTTAAGCCCTGCATGCATTAGGTATTTGTTCTAATGTTCTCCCTCACCTTGCTCCCCACCCCCTGACAGACCCTGGTGTGTGATGTTCACCTCCCTGTGTCCATGTGTTCTCATTGTTCAGCTCCCACTTATGAGTGAGAACATGCAGTGTTTGGTTTTCTGTTCCTGTGTTAGTTTGCTGAGAATGATGGCTTCCAGCTTCATCCATATCTCTGCAAAGGACATGAATTCATTCTTTTGGTGGCTGCATAGTATTCCAAGGTGTATATGTGCCACATTTTCTTTATCCAGTCTATCATTGATGGGCATTTGGGTTGGTTCCAAGTCTTTGCTATTGTAAATAGTGCTGCAATACATATATGTGTGCATGTGTCTTCATAGTAGAATGATTTATAATCCTTTGGGTATAAACCCAGTAATGGGATTACTGGGTCAAATGATATTTCTGGTTCTAGATCCTTGAGGAATTGCCACACTGTCTTCCATAATGGTTGAACTCATTTACATTCCCACCAACAGTGTAAAAGCATTCTTATTCCTCCACAGCCTTGCCAGCATCTGTTGTTTCCTGACTTTTTAATAATCACCATTCTAATGGTATCTCATTGTGGTTTTGATTTGCATTCCTCTAATGAACAGTGATGATGAGCTTTTTTTTCATATGTTTGTTGGTTGCATAAATGTCTTCTTTTGAGAAGTGTCTGTTCATAGCCTTTGCCCACTTTTTGATCGGGTTGTTTGTTTTTTTCTTGTAAATTTGTTTAATTTCCTTGTAGATTCTGGATATTAGACCTTTGTCAGATGGGTAGCTTGCAAAAATTTTCTCCCATTCTGTAGGTTGCCTGTCTACTCTGATGATAGTTTCTTTGGCTGTGCAGAAGCTCTTTAGTTTAATTAGATCCCATTTGTCAATTTTGGCTTTTGTTGCAATTGCTTTTAGTGTTTTAGTCATTAAGTCTTTGCCCCATGCCTATGTCCTGAATGGTATTGCCTAAGTTTTTTCTAGGGTTTTTATGGTTTTAAGTTTTATGTTTAAGTCTTTAATCCATCTTGAGTTAGTTTTTGTATAAGGTGTAAGGAAGGGGTCCAATTTTTATTCCCTGCATATGGCTAGGCACTTTTCCCAGCACCATTTATTAAATAAGGAATTCTTTCCCCATTGCTTGTTTTTGTCAGGTTTGTCGAAGATCAGATTGTCGTAGATGTGTGGTATTATTTCTGAGGCCTCTGTTCTGTTCCCTTGGTCTATATATCTGTTTTGGTACCAGTACCATGCTTTTTTTGGTTACCGTTGCCTTGTAATATAGTTTGAATTAAGGTAGCGTGATGCCTCCAGCTTTGTTCTTATTGCTTAGGATTGTCTTGGCTATACAGCCTCTTCCAAAATATTTGCATTTTAAAGAGGTGAAGGCTGGGCTAGGAGCTGGGTAGATAAATGAACTCTGTTTCATAAGTACCAAATTTGAGAAGCTTGAGATATCCAAAAAGAAGCTAGGTTGGATTTAGCTTCTAGCAAGCTTCCTCCTACCTCAGCAACAGTCAAGGAAATACAAAGGTCAAAATAGAAGAGTAGCCACAAGTATTTATCTTCTTTTTTTTTTTTTTTTTTTTTTTTTTTATTATACTTTAAGTTCTAGGGTACATGTGCATAACGTGCAGGTTACATATGTATACATGTGCCATGTTGGTGTGCTGCACCCATCAACTCGTCAGCACCCATCAATTCATCATTTATATCAGGTATAACTCCCCAATGCAATCCCTCCCCCCTCCCCCCTCCCCATGATAGGCCCCAGTGTGTGATGTTCCCCTTCCCGAGTCCAAGTGAGCTCATTGTTCAGTTCCCACCTATGAGTGAGAACATGCGGTGTTTGGTTTTCTCTTCTTGTGATAATTTGCTAAGAATGATGGTTTCCAGCTGCATCCATGTCTCTACAAAGGACGCAAACTCATCCTTTTTTATGGCTGCATAGTATTCCATGGTGTATATGTGCCACATTTTCTTAATCCAGTCTGTCACTGATGGACATTTGGGTTGATTCCAAGTCTTTGCTATTGTGAATAGTGCCGCAATAAACATACGTGTGCATGTGTCTTTGTAGTAGCATAATTTATAATCCTTTGGGTATATACCCAGTAGTGGGATGGCTGGGTCATATGGTACATCTAGTTCTAGATCCTTGAGGAATCGCCATACTGTTTTCCATAATGTTTGAACTAGTTTACAATCCCACCAACAGTGTAAAAGTGTTCCTATTTCTCCACATCCTCTCCAACACCTGTTGTTTCCTGATTTTTTAATGATTGCCATTCTAACTGGTGTGAGATGGTATCTCATTGTGGTTTTGATTTGCATTTCTCTGATGGCCAGTGATGATGAGCATTTTTTCATGTGTCTGTTGGCTGTATGAATGTCTTCTTTTGAGAAATGTCTGTTCATATCCTTTCCCCACTTTTGGATGGGGTTGTTTGTTTTTTTCTTGTATATTTGTTTGAGTTCTTTGTAGATTCTGGAAATTAGCCCTTTGTCAGATGAGTAGATTGCAAAAATTTTCTCCCATTCTGTAGGTTGCCTGTTCACTCTGATGGTAGTTTCTTTTGCTGTGCAGAAGCTCTTTAGTTTAATTAGATCCCATTTGTCAATTTTGGCTTTTGCTGCCGTTGCTTTTGGTGTTTTAGACATGAAGTCCTTGCCCATGCCTATGTCCTGAATGGTACTACCTAGATTTTCTTCTAGGGTTTTTATGGTATTAGGTCTAACATTTAAGTCTCTAATCCATCTTGAATTAATCTTCGTATAAGGAGTAAGGAAAGGATCCAGTTTCAGCTTTCTACTTATGGCTAGCCAATTTTCCCAGCACCATTTATTAAATAGGGAATCCTTTCCCCATTTCTTGTTTTTCTCAGGTTTGTCAAATATCAGATGGTTGTAGATGTGTGGCATTATTTCTGAAGGCTCCGTTCTGTTCCATTGGTCTATATCTCTGTTTTGGTACCAGTACCATGCTGTTTTGGTTACTGTAGCCTTGTAGTATAGTTTGAAGTCAGGTAGCGTGACGCCTCCGGCTTTGTCCTTTTGACTTAGGATTGTCTTGGCAATGCGGGCTCTTTTTTGGTTCCATATGAATTTTAAAGCAGTTTTTTCCAATTCGGTGAAGAAACTCATTGGTAGCTTGATGGGGATGGCATTGAATCTATAAATTACCTTGGGCAGTATGGCCATTTTCACAATATTGATTCTGCCTATCCATGAGCATGGTATGTTCTTCCATTTGTTTGTGTCCTCTTTGATTTCACTGAGCAGTGGTTTGTAGTTCTCCTTGAAGAGGTCCTTTACATCCCTTGTAAGTTGGATTCCTAGGTATTTTATTCTCTTTGAAGCAATTGTGAATGGAAGTTCATTCCTGATTTGGCTCTCTGCTTGTCTGTTACTGGTGTATAAGAATGCTTGTGATTTTTGCACATTAATTTTGTATCCTGAGACTTTGCTGAAGTTGCTTATCAGCTTAAGAAGATTTTGGGCTGAGACGATGGGGTTTTCTAAATACACAATCATGTCATCTGCAAACAGGGACAATTTGACTTCCTCTTTTCCTAACTGAATACCCTTGATTTCTTTCTCTTGCCTGATTGCCCTAGCCAGAACTTCCAACACTATGTTGAATAGGAGTGGTGAGAGAGGGCATCCCTGTCTTGTGCCAGTTTTCAAAGGGAACTTTTCCAGTTTTTGCCCATTCAGTATGATATTAGCTGTGGGTTTGTCATAAATAGCTCTTATTATTTTGAGGTACGTTCCATCAATACCGAATTTGTTGAGCGTTTTTAGCATGAAGGGCTGTTGAATTTTGTCAAAAGCCTTTTCTGCATCTATTGAGATAATCATGTGGTTCTTGTCTTTGGTTCTGTTGATATGCTGGATTACGTTGATTGATTTGCGAATGTTGAACCAGCCTTGCATCCCAGGGATGAAGCCCACTTGATCATGGTGGATAACCTTTTTGATGTGCTGCTGAATCCGGTTTGCCAGTATTTTATTGAGGATTTTTGCATCGATGTTCATCAGGGAGATTGGTCTAAAATTCTCTTTTTTTGTTGTGTCTCTGCCAGGCTTTGGTATCAGGATGATGTTGGCCTCATAAAATGAGTTAGGGAGGATTCCCTCTTTTTCTATTGATTGGAATAGTTTCAGAAGGAATGGTACCAGCTCCTCCTTGTACCTCTGGTAGAATTCAGCTGTGAATCCATCTGGTCCTGGGCTTTTTTTGGTGGGTAGGCTATTAATTGTTGCCTCAATTTCAGAGGCTGCTATTGGTCGATTCAGGGATTCAACTTCTTCCTGGTTTAGTCTTGGAAGAGTGTACGTGTCCAGGAAATTATCCATTTCTTCTAGATTTTCTAGTTGATTTGCGTAGAGGTGTTTATAGTATTCTCTGATGGTAGTTTGTATTTCTGTGGGGTCGGTGGTGATATCCCCTTTATCATTTTTTATTGCGTCTATTTGATTCCTCTCTCTTTTCTTCTTTATTAATCTTGCTAGCGGTCTGTCAATTTTGTTGATCTTTTCAAAAAACCAACTCCTGGATTCATTGATTTTTTGGAGGGTTTTTTGTGTCTCTATCTCCTTCAGTTCTGCTCTGATCTTAGTTATTTCTTGCCTTCTGCTAGCTTTTGAATGTGTTTGCTCTTCCCTCTCTAGTTCTTTTAATTGTGATGTTAGAGTGTCAACTTTAGATCTTTCCTGCTTTCTCTTGTGGGCACTTAGTGCTATAAATTTCCCTCTACACACTGCTTTAAATGTGTCCCAGAGATTCTGGTATGTTGTATCTTTGTTCTCATTGGATTCAAAGAACATCTTTATTTCTGCTTTCATTTCGTTATGTACCCAGTAGTCATTCAGGAGCAGGTTGTTCAGTTTCCATGTAGTTGAGCGGTTTTGATTGAGTTTCTTAGTCCTGAGTTCTAGTTTGATTGCACTGTGGTCAGAGAGACAGTTTGTTATAATTTCTGTTCTTTTACATTTGCTGAGGAGTGCTTTACTTCCAATTATGTGGTCAATTTTGGAATAAGTGTGATGTGGTGCTGAGAAGAATGTATATTCTGTTGACTTGGGGTGGAGAGTTCTATAGATGTCTATTAGGTCCGCCTGGTGCAGAGATGAGTTCAATTCCTGGATATCCTTGTTAACTTTCTGTCTCGTTGATCTGTCTAATGTTGACAGTGGAGTGTTGAAGTCTCCCATTATTATTGTATGGGAGTCTAAGTCTCTTTGTAAGTCTCTAAGGACTTGATTTATGAATCTGGGTGCTCCTGTATTAGGTGCATATATATTTAGGATAGTTAGCTCTTCCTGTTGGATTGATCCCTTTACCATTATGTAATGGCCTTCTTTGTCTCTTTTGATCTTTGATGGTTTAAAGTCTGTTTTATCAGAGACTAGGATTGCAACCCCTGCTTTTTTTTGTTCTCCAAGTATTTATCTTCATTCTTTATCATGATCTCTTAAAATTATTTGAAGGAATACAATAGGTATAAACTCACTCTAAATCCTGTAGCAGGAAGATTCAGGATTCCAGGAAGAAGCTAACTGAAAAAAAAAAAAATTAAAGATGTGATATTATTCTTCAGAAGTTGCTAAGAACTTCAGAACGTAATAAAAAGTCAGTGCAATAAATTTGAAATATAAATAAAATCTTCATTAAAAAATTAAAAGATGCTTAAAAAGACAGCATAATCATACAATACTGATAACCAGAGCAAAAGTAATTGCACAGCAATAACAAAATGCACAGTACATATTTACTGACTTGCAAAATTCATAATCAATTACTAGACAAAAATCCAAAAAAATAATCAGAATTATCAAATAGAATTTATATCTTATCAACCTTAACAATTCAAAGTGAAAGTTAAAATGTACAAATTTTGGTGAATGAGAGAAAGAAAAGGTGAAGTTAAGTCACATTAGAATGTGAGGATTCAAGATTTATTGCACATAGTTCATGGAACAAGAATTTTTAAAATTATTGAAATTTATTAACAAGAATAGAAGTATAACAATTATAATATTGGTATGGGGAAAGGAAATTTAGTAAGTTATGAAAAAGTATGCTAAATTTTATCTATCATAGCAGAAACCAATAGATCATGTTTAAGTAATGTGTGCATAGTATATGGTGGTAGGTTGAAACTGCTAGAAGAAGCAGTTTAAAAATAGCTATCTCAAAAAATAAAATTAAAAAAATTAAAACAGCTATCTCTGCAATAGAGGAAATAGATAATTTAAAGAGATATAGGCCGGGCATGGTGGTTCACACCTGTAATCCCAACACTTTGGGAGGCCGAGGCAGGCAGATCACCTGAGGTCAGGAGTTCAAGACCAGCCTGGCCAATATGGTGAAACCCTGTCTCTACTAAAAATACAAAAATTAGCTGGGCATGGTGGCAGGCACCTGTAATCCCAGCTACTTCGGAGGCTGAGACAGGAGAATCACTTAAACTCAGAAGGCAGAGGTTGCAGTGAGCCAAGATCGTGCCATTGCACTCCAGCCTGGGTGACAAGAGTGAAACTCCGTTTTAAAAAAAAAAAGAAAGAAAAAGAAAAGAAAGAGATATAACTGAGAACATTTCATCATAAGCCCTTAGCTACTTTTTGATTATCAACCATACACGTGTTATTTTTTATATAAATTAAAAATATATTTTAAAAAGGTAATGAAGTCTGCAAAAATCTACTCCCAACCTATTTGTCTGCCTCTTTCTTTCTTTCCTTTCTTTCTTTCTCGTTCTTTCTTTCTTCTTTCTCTCTCTTTCTCTCTTTCTTTCATTTCTTTCTCTTTCTCCCTCTTTCCCTTCCTTTCTTTTCCCTCACTCCCTCCCTTCCTTCCTTCCTTTCTGTCTTTCTTCCTTTCTTTCTTCCTTCCTTCCTTCTTTCTTTCTTTTTCTTCCTTTCCCTTCCTTCTTTCCTTTCTCTTTCTCTCTCTCTTTCTTTCTTTCTTTCTTTCTTTCTTTCTTTCTTTCTTTCTCTCTCTCTCTCTCTCTTTCTTTCTTTCTTTCTTCTTTCCTCTTAACCTTTGCTGCAACCAAAATTGACTATCCAACAGAAGTTACTCAGACCGTTCCCTTTGGTGAACTGGAAGAGCGTTATGTGGTACTAGGGGCAAATAAAAACTAGCCGGAGTACTAAGTATATTACCAACAGCATTTGTCTCTTCTTCTTTCTTGTAACTGTCCACACACACACCACACCAACAACAGTATCCACTATAACAACACATTCATAAGAGATGGTGCCATTTGGTCCTCAACTTAGCTTAGATTTCAAGATGTTAAGCTCTCTGCTACCCATCTACTGTGAGGTTGTTCCTGGTATTCAGTGCAGCATACTTCTTTAATTCTTCTTTCTCTATTTTAGTCATATTCTCTGCTAACTTAACAACCCACGCCACATTCTTGGTCAGCTCCCAATCCTCAGACTCTGCTAACTTCATAATGTAGGTCATCATGTGACTTGTTGACTTCTCCATCTGTCCAAATCTTACACACTCTTTCAGATCCACCTCAAATGCCAGTTCCTCATCATTTCTTCTTTGCACTCCACAAAGCTTTGCTTCCTATCTATAAAAACAAAGATCACCATACTTTATATTACATATTTGTTGTTTATATAAATTTATTACAAAATTATTGTATATGTATATTTTAAGTTTCTCTCAATTTTAAATTCTTTCAAGGCCAGTATTACAGCTTGCTAATCTTTTATCTAACATAGTAAATGTAATATTTTAATGCATGTAATGCTGCTTGGATGAATATTTAACTGTATTTTAATTTTGGTGAGATTCTCACTGTCTTAGTTCATTTAGTGTTTTTTTAAAAGAAATACCTGAAGCTAGGTAATTTATAAAGAAAAGAGGTTTATTTGGCTCATGGTTCTGCAGGCAGAACAAGAAGCATGGCACAAGCATCTGCTTCTGGAGAGGGCTTCAGGCTCCTTCCACTCGTGGCAGAGGGTGACGGGCAATGCACAGAGATCCCAAGGCGAGAGAGGAAGCGAGAGAGAGAGTGGGGAGGTGTCCAGTTCTTTTTAACAATCAGTTCGTGCAGGAGCTAATAGATTGAGAACTCACTCACCCCTACCCTTAGAGAGGGTATTAATATTCATGAGGATCCACCCCCATGCCCCAAACACCTCTCATTTGATCTCCTACATTGGGGATCAAATTTCAACATGAGATTTGGAGGGGAAGAAACACCTGAACTATAGCATTCATGGATTTTTATTAATTGGACAATTCGGAATTATTTTCTGTAGGTTTTTGAGGGGAGGCTTTTATTTTCTTCATAGGCATTTACTGTATGTTACGTACTTTTGTACTATGGCTCTTCCAAAACAAAGATAGCTTGCAAAATAGTAACAAAATAGTAACAAAAATAGTATTATGGTTAATAAAATGGAAACTGAAAATTTAAGTGTGGACAGGAGTCAAATATGTTTCACATATTTTCTGTGATTGAGCCTTAATATTGTTTTTGCAACTTTCTAATATCCGGAGCAAAAAGGGAAATATTTATTAATTTCAACTGGTGTTTCTAGATAAAAGCTGTAATTTGAAGGTGTTGGCAACCAGCTAGACTTCCCAGGGAACTTTCAAACAGTGTGAGGGACATACCAAAAGATCTCACACATGGGAAATTATAATCGATCCTAGAAGCAGAAAGTGGGACAGAAGAAAAATTTGGTGACATAATGGATGAATAGCTCCCGAATTTTATGGAGGACATGTTTATAGATTCAAGAAGCGCGGAAAACCCTAAGCAGTGTGAATTTAAGATAACCACATCTAGGCATACTATATTCAAACCACAGAACCAAAAAGTAAAGAGAAAATCTTGAAAACAGCCAGGAAAAGAACAGCATATTTGAACAATTACTTGAACAAATTTGAACAATGATTCAATTATTTTTTAATAATTAAAATATAGACACATCCAGATAAAAATAAAACTAGCAAGGTTCATCACCAGCAGCTCTGCAATGAAAAAAAATGTTAAAGAAGCTCTTTTGGCTGAAGAAGAATCATACCAGATAAAAATCTAAATTTTCAAGAAGCAATGAAAAGCATAAGAATCTATAAACATCTAGGTCAATATAAGAGAATATTGTTGTCTCCTAATTTCTTTAAAATGCATATGGTTTCAAAGCAAAAACTAATATTCTTTTGTGTAGTTTATAGAATAAATACATATAATACATATGAAAATTATAATAAATTGACCTATTGAGTCGCAAAGTTTCTCCATTTTTCATGAAGTCATACAATATTAACTCCAAGTAGACTGAGAAGAATGTATGTTGTAATTCCATGAGCAACCATTAAAACTAATGCAAAAAACCCTGAAAATCTAATAAATAAATTAAAATATAGTTTTAAAATATTCAATTAATCTAAAAGGAAGCAAGAAAGGTAGAATATGGGAGCAAAGAAGCAGAGGGGACAACAGAAAACAGATAGTAAAATGGTAGACCTAATTGTAAACATGCCAGTAAATCTACTAGCTGTCATTAGACTAAACACCCCAATTAAAAGATAGAGATTGTCAGAATGAATTTTTTAAACACCCAAACATGTTATTTCAAGAAGATGCAGGCTGGGCACAGTGGTTCATGCTGGTAATCTTAGCACTTTGGGAGACCGAGGCAGAAGGATCACTTGAGCTTAGGAGTACAAGACCAGGCTGGACCACATAGTGAGACCTAGTCTCTAAAAAATAAAGATAAACATAAATTAGCTGGGTGAAGTGGCACACACCTATAGTCCCACCTATTTGGGTGGCTGAGGTGGGAAGACTGCATAGCCCAGTTCGCACCATTGCACTTCAGCCTGAGTGACAGTATGCAATACTGTCCAAAAAAATCAAAACAAAACAAAAAAAGAAGATGCACTTTAAATATAAAGATGCTGATAGATTGAAATTAAATAGCTGGGAGAAAAATGCCATGCAAACTGTAGGCATGAGAAAGGCTAGAGTGTTTATATTAGTATGAGATAAGGTAGACTTCAAGACAAAGAGTATTACTGGAATAAAGAGGGACATTTCATAATGCTAAAAGAACCAATAAATCAGGAAGATATAACAATCATAAATATGTATGTACCTAATACAGACTTTATATAAAGAAAAAAATGAGAATTACTGGAGCAATAGACAATTCCAGGATCATACTTGGAGATTTTAACACTCCTCTCTTAGCAATTGATGGGCCAGTTACTCAAAAAATTCAGGGGAAAACAATGATATGATTTCTGCAAAAACAGATAATCCCTGATGTTGACAATAAAAAGATAGTTATACCAATGTTGTTGCTAATATCAAACTGTGAAACAAAATTTACCAGTGATCAACAAATGCATATACAGTCATGCTTCACTTGATGATGAGGATATGTTCTGAGAAATGAAAAATCTATGCAAATCTACATGAAATATCTAATTTTTACTAGCACTTCTTGTCATAATACATCTTGGATAAGTTACTTTTTTGAGCCTCACATATGATATCCATAAAATATTAATATAAATATCCATAACTCACTCTCCAAAATCAGAAAGCTGGCCTGATACCTCCTTGGGTTTTCTTTCACTGCCAAAGTATATGATTCTGCAAAATTAAAGCTATGAATTTTTCACCTGATACCCAAAATCTTGTAAGCTTAGAACCTGAAGACAGACACAGCATGCAGTCTTATAGTAAACACAAATAATGCTATCTATAATGAAATTTTAACATTTTGACATTTGACAGAAGAATTCAAACCATCAAAAGAAATACTTTTTGTGTGTGTGGAAAGTAACTTTATTCATTGTCCATAATGATGATTTTCTTATTTTTCTTTTCTGGAATACTGTGTTAAATAAAATCTTATATATAAATACAATCTTTATAATATAAACACAATCTTATAGAGAAGACACATATATATATAAAACAAATGAAACCACAACTGCTCTTGTTGACGTGATAGGTAGGAGCCCAGATTTCATTCCACCTAGGGGAAAATCGAGCGCAGGTTCTCCCTCAAGGGAGCGCCTCAGAGCACAGCTGAAGGCTAAAGCGCAGGTGCAGGAATCACCGTAAAAGGAGTCTCCTTGGGTGGACATTCTTTCAGCTGCCATAGTAGTTTCTTATTAAGACTTTCCTGAAACTCCAAAAATCACTGATCTGCATAGTCTCACTTTTTTCTACTCATCTCACTGCCAGACAATGATGTGTGAAAAAATTATGCATCTCAGCATTTTATTACAGTCTGTTATAGTGCCTTAAATTGCTTTGCTGAATTGTGTTGTGTGTAAATCTAATCACCATTCCCTAATTCCCTTCTACCATAAGATCTCTAAAAGAGTGTATAACTGCTGAATTGACTAAATTATCAGGATACAGCATCTGGTTTGAATTAAACATTAAAATATATGAGGAAAATGTTAAAAGACTCCAAAAGACAGCAATACAGATGAAAATATATGGAAAATAAAGGAAGTGAACCTGTTTAATTGGTCAAAGAAAAAGCAGTGAGAAACTTACTGTCTTTGAATTAGAAGAAAAAACTTGTGCAGTGACTTTTTAATCCTTACTATTTCATGAAGGATTTGCTACAAAAAGGAGGGATTTCCTCTTAATGAGAACGGACTGGCCCCGCAGTGCTACTCAGCAATTCCAAATCAGCAAACTCGCCCATTGTTCTGAATAGTCTTTCTAAGCATTTACCATATTCTTCAAGATTTCTGTCCCACTTTCACTCTTTGAGAATATCCAAAAAGAAACTAGAAGGCACGAATAAAGGCAATGGGAGTGGGATTGCAGGGCATTGCTAATGAGGGACAGATGTAGCAGCTTCTTGGAATAGGAAGGATGTTTGATTCCAAAAGGACAGAGAGAGGGAGAAGTGCCGGTTGACCTCCAGGACTCTGAACTGTGCAGCTCAGTGAGTGGTGCTACTGTTTACCAAGACTGGGCGTGTAGGAGGAGGCAGAAGATGGAAAGAAAAGGAAGGAATGGCGATGATTGGGGGAATATGTGTATTCCTGTTGGATACACTGAATCAGAATGCCTTTGGGAATTGCGGTGGAAATGTCTAGAATGCAGTCAGGTATACACAACTGAAGCTGGGTTGAAACACAGATTTTGGAGTTCTCAATGTGGCCAATGTCACAGGTATGGTTGAAACTGACCAAAAAGAGCAAGTAAAAGAGAGGTGCTCAACTTGGGATCCACAAACTCCTGTGGGTACCATGAGTGATCTTCAGGAGCATCCTTTAATCCCCTGAAATTTCATGAGATTTTTTGTGAGCATGTTCTTTTCCTCAGGAGAGAAGGCCTGTATCTTTCTGCATGTTCTCAAAAATTCGTTACCCAAAAAGGTTTTGAACTAGAGATCTAGATTGAGAAATGAAAATATCCAGGAAACATGCTCTGAAAAGTATGTCCATACGGCTGGGCATGGTGACTCTCGCCTGTAATCCCAGCATTTTGGGAGGCCAAGTCAGGTGGATAACGAGGTCAGGAGTTCAAGAACAGCCTGACCAACATGGTGAAACCCCTTCTCTACTAAAAATACAAAAATTAGCCAGACGTGGTGGCATGCGCCTGTAATCCTAGCTACTCAGGAGGCTGAGGCAGGAGAATCACTTGAACCCAGGAGGCAGAGGTTGCAGTGAGCCAAGATCGCACCACTGCACTCCAGCCTGGGTGACAGAGCGACACTCCATCTCAAAAAAAAAAAAAAAAAAAAAAAAAAAAAGAATATGTCCATACACATAAAATATATAAATGTTCATATACATAAAGAGAATTAGTTGCCAAGAGGGAGCCTGAGAAAGAGCTGGCACTCAGAGAGCAGAAGCAGAAAGGCGCAAGACTGGATCCAGGAGAAGGCAAGTTTTCAAATAGGAGAATGCCCCATTCTGTCACTCAGGGTAGAGATCAAATATTAACCCTCAGGAGGGCCTTCTCTAATCACTTAGCTCAACCACCCATACGGGTGTATTTCCCACATGAAAGAGAAAGTTCCCTGTGAGCAGGAACTCCGAATCCCAGTGCTTGCAACATAACAAACATGAAGTAATTGTCCGATGATTAACTGATTGACTGCTACTGGAGACAATCTGCAATTTTTAAGTTTCATTTTTACCCTTCCTTGTTCTAAAAATACATTACATTCAAGTAGTTCAAAGACATTTTTGATTTAATAATTAAATGAACAAGTGAGCAAATATATTACCATTTGTTTCCTGATACAGCCAATAACAATAAAGGCAGAGTGCCATCGAAGAATGCAGAAAAAAGGTGGAGGCAAAAAAATAGGTAATTGAACAGTAAAGTAACTAAAAGGGTTAGTCACTGGCATTTATACTTATTAGTCAGTTTTCTGACTAAAAGTTATTATTTATGTAATATAAGCCTTTCATTTTATTCTATATAATGCTAGATAGGAGCAAATGCAGCAGTTGTCAATAATTGCTAAAAGCCAACCACACTGGACAATTCAAAGGTCTTTATGATAAGCCAAATGCTGTAAAACCTAATGTCCTAAGGCAGTTAGGCAATAAATGTTTACTGAGGAAAATGAACTCTTCTTTCCTAGCCAATTTGAATAAAAACAACAAAAGTCATTTCAAACATTTTAACATAATGCTACACACTCATCTCCAATAAAATACATTATTTCTCAGAGTTATAGGATATTACATTATTGAAAATAGACATGTTTCCTTACTTTTTATATTTAGGCCATGTTTAATACTTGCTATAAATAAAACTATCAGACAAGATGATGCCTCAACCCTAAGCAAAGTATTTTATACTTCCACTTTCAGAGATTCATAACATTTGATTTAGATTTTAAAATATTAAATTCTACTTTCTGAGATGCAGATATAACAAATACATCAATTTCACAATAGGAAAAGCATCTGTGTATTAAACAGTTCAGGTAGAAGATGGTCTCTGCAATCAAATAGCTTGTGAATTGATGCATTTTTCAAAGAGTTGTCTTAAATGAATTCTGCTGGGGAGAGCAAGATTTTTAAAGTGGCTGTCGTATCCTCATTCCTGTACTGACTCTTAAGAGCCAAGAAAGGAGAAAGGAGAATTGACATCTGCGCACAGTTTAATGTTGGTACAGGTGCAGGGCTAGCTACATAATTTGCAGGGTCCAGCACAAAATGAAAATTTGGGACTCCTTTTGCAAAAAGCAGGGGAAAGCATTTTTTAAAGGTATGAAAATGTAAGGCTTTGTCATCTCTCTTCCTCTGTCTGTCACAGTGGGGTTTTTTTTATCAAATTAGAAACTGGAGGTAATTTTTTATATTTTATTTTATTTTATTTTTATTTTACTTTATGTTCTGGGATACATGTGCAGAACATGCAGGTTTGTTACACAGGTAAATGTGCCATGGTGGTTTGCTGCACTCATCGACCTGTCTTCTAGGTTTTAAGCCCCACATGCATTATGTATTTGTTCTAATGCTCTCCCTCCCATTGTCCCCCACCCCACGACAGGCCCCAGTGTGTGATGTTCTTCTCCCTGTGTCCATGTATTCTCATTGTTCAACTTGTCACAGTGTTTTTTATTTGCACTATAATGTTCTAGGTAAAGAAAAATTAAAATTTTAAATTATTAAGTTGAATTTTGCTGTTCATCTGTGTATTGTGTATTGTACAGTGCCAATTTTAAATGCAAATATAGGAATATTTAACTTATACAAAATGACCACAATTACTTGATTTGTATTTCACAGCTCACACATCAATATACATTTTGTTCCTAGCAAAACAATGGAAACACTGTGCAAAACTAACTCAACTGTTCTTATTTCACTTCTTAATATAGCACATCCTACCAATACTCTCTGTGGATAAATAAGGAGGGTTTGAAAAAACAAGGAACTATGGATAATCCTACTTTTCACTTTCCCTCTTTGTCATCATTTTCAGTGTAAATGATTAGCTAGTATAAAAAAGAGAAAGGAGTAACAAGGGATGTGCTAGGGTACCTATGTATGTCATTGATTTAGAAGGCCACTGCCCACTTTCAAAGCAATTCTGGTTCAAATAGAAAGCGAGCCTCTCAGCCTGTTTGCACTGCACTTAGTTTGACACTTGACTTGCTTAGTTTTTTGTTTGTTTTGTTTTACTATACTTTAAGTTCTGGGGTACATGTGCATAACATGAAGGTTTGTTACATAGGTATACACGTCCCATGGTGGTTTGCTGCACCCATCAACCCATCATCTACATTAGGTGTTTCTCCTGCTATCCCTCCCCTACCCCCCACCCCCCAACAGGCCCTGGTGTGTGATGTTCCCCTCCCTGTGTCCACGTGTTCTAATTGTTCAGCTCTGACTTAAGAGTGAGAACATGCAGTGTTTGGTTTTCTCTCTCGAGTTTGCTGAGGATGATGGCTTCCATCTTCATCTATGTCCCTGCACAGGACATGAATTCATCCTTTTTTATGGCTGCATAGTATTCCATGGTGTATAAGTGCCACATTTTCTTTAGTCTATCCTTGATGGGCATTTGGGTTGGTTCCAAGTCTTTGCTATTGTAAATAGTGCTGCAGTAAATATATGTGTGCATGTGTCTTTATAGTAGCATGATTTATAATCCTTTGGGTATATACCCAGTAATGGGATTGCTGGGTCAAATGATATGTCTGGTTCTAGATCCTTGAGGAATTGCCACACCGTCTTCCGCAATGGTTGAACTAATTTACACTCCTACCAACAGTGGAAAAGTGTTCTTATTTCTCCACATCCTCTCCAGCATCTGTTGTTTCCTGACTTTTTAATGATTGCCATTCTAATGAGATGGTATCTCATTGTGGTTTTGATTTGCATTTTTCTAATGACCAGTGATGATGAGCTTTTTTTCATATGTTTGATGGCTGCATAAATGTCTTCTTTTGAGAAATGTCTGTTCATATCTTTCTCCCACTTTTTGATGGGGTTGTTTGGTTTTTTCTTGTAAATTTGTTTAAGTTCTTTGTCGATTCTGGATATTATACCTTTGTTAGATGGATAGACTGCAAAAATTTTCTCCCATGCTGTAGGTTGCCTGTTCACTCTAATGATAGTTTCTTTTGCTATGCAGAAGCTCTTTAGTTTGATTTGATCCCATTTGTCTATTTTGGCTTTTGTTGCCATTGCTTTTGGTGTTTTAGTCATAAAGTCTTTGCCCATGCCTATGTTCATAATGGTATTGCCTAGGTTTTCTTCCAGGGTTTTTATGGTTTAAGGTCTTACATTTAAGTCTTTAATCCATCTTGAGTTAATTTTCATATAAGGTGTAAGGAAGGGATCCAGTTTCTATTTTCTGCATACGGCTAGCTAGTTTTCCCAGCACCATTTATTAAATAGGGAATCCTTTGCCCATTGCTTGTTTTTGTCAGGTTTGTCAAAGATCAGATGGTTGTAGATGTGTGGTGTTATTTCTGAGGCCTCTGTTCTGTTCCATTGGTCTATATATCTGTTTTGGTACCAGTAGCATGCTGTTTTGGTTACTGTAGCCTTGTAATATAGTTTGAAGTCAGGTAGTGTGATGCCTCCAGCTTTCTTCTTTTTGCTTAGGATTGTCTTGTCTATGTGGGCTCTTTTTTGGTTCCACATGAAGTTTAAAGTAGTTTTTTCTCTAATTCTGTGAAAAAAGTCCATGGTAGCTTGATGGGGATAGCATTGAATCTATAAGTTACTTGGGCAGCATGGCCATTTTCACAATATTGATTCTTCCTATCCATGTGTATGGAATGTTCTTCCATTTGTTTGTGTCCTCTCTTATTTCAGTGAGCAGTGATTTGTAGTTCTTCTAGAAGAGGTTCTTCACAACCCTTGTAAGTTGTACTCCTAGGTATTTTATTCTCTTTGTAGCAATTGTGAGTGGGAGTTCACTCATAGTTTGGCTGTCTGTTTGTCTATTATTGGTGAACAGGAATGCTTGTGATTTTCTCACATTAATTTTGTATCCTGAGAATTTGCTGAAGTTGTTTATCATAAGGAGATTTTGGGCTGAGATGATGGGGTTTTCTAAATATATAATCATGTCATCTACAAACAGAGACAATTTGACTTCTTCTCTTCCTATGTGAATACCCTTTATTTCTTTCTCTTGCCTGGTTGCCCTGGGTAGAACTTCCAATACTGCATTGAATAGGAGTGGTGAGAGAGGGAATCCTTGACATGCTTAGTTTATACTACCGGTAGGTCTCCCTGAACTCCCATGCACGTGCATCTGCTAGAATTCTCTGCCTCTGGAGCATTGCAAAATCTATGTGCTAATGGATTGGTGAGGCTATGTGCTAATGGAATCTCTAGGGCCAAAAGAGATCTTAAAATATTTTATTTCAGATCCACCTATGTGCTGCCTTACAAGAAACTCACTTCAGCTTTAGGGACACACACAGGCTAAAAGTGAAGGGCTGGAAAAAGACATTCTATGCAAATCGTAATCAGAAGAGAGCAGGGATGGCTATACATCAGACAAAATAGACTCTACATCAACCGCTGTGACAAGAGACAGGAGGGTCACTATATAATTATAAAAGTATCTGCTTATCAAGAGGATATAACAGTTGTAAATATTTATGCACCCAACATCAGAGCACCTAAATATATAAAGCAAATATTAATGTAACTGAAAGGAGATATAGACAGCAATGCAATAGTAGTAGGGGACTTTAGTACCTCACTTTCAACAGTGGATACATCATCTAATGGAAAATCAATAAGGAAACAGCAGACATGAACAAACTATAGACTAAATGAACCTAACAGACATATTCAGAACATTCCATCTGGTAGCAGTAGAATACACATTCTTTTCAGACATTCACAGAGCATCCTCCAGGATAGATCATACGTTAGACCACAAAACAAGTCTTAACAAACTTAATAAGACTGAAAATAATATCAGGTACCTTTTCTGACCACAACAGTATGAAACTAGAAATCAATACCAGGAGGAAAATTAGGAAATTCACAAATATGTGGAAATTAAACAATGCACTCTTGAACAACCAGTGGATCAAAGAAGAAATCAAAAGGGGCATAAAAAAATCTTGAGAAAAATGAAAATGGAAATATACAGGTATCAAAACTTATGGAATGCAGCTAAAGCAAATCTAAGAGGGAAGTTTATAGTAATAAACACCTACATTCAGAAAAAAGAAAGATCTTAATGAACAACCTAACTTTACACCTAAGCCCAAAGTTAGCAGAAAGAAGAAAATAAAGATTAGAACAGAAATAAATGAAATAGATACTAGAAGAACAAAAGAAAAGATCAACAAAACTAAGAGTTGAATTTTGTTTGAAAAACAAAATTAAACTCTTAGCTAGAGTAATAAAAACAGAGAAAAGACTCAAATACATAAAATTATAGATAAGGAAGATATTACAACTGATATCACCAAAATACAAAGGATCATAAGAGACTACTGTGAAAATTATATTCCAACAAGTTGGATAACCTAAAAGAAATGAAGAAATTCCTAGAAACATACAACCAACTATCTTAGTTTGTTATCTGATGTTTATAATAGAATATCTGAAACTGGGTAACTTATAAAGAATAGGAATTTATTTTCTACAATTATGAGGCTGAGAAGTCCAGGATCAAGGGGGTGTATCTGATGAAGGTCTCCATGGTGGGGACTCTGCAGAATTCTGAAGCAGTACAGAGCATCACATGACCAGGGTGTTGAGTATGCTAGCTTCAGTCTTTCTTCTTCTTATACAGCCACAAGTCCCACTCCCATGATAACCCATTAATCCATTAACCCATTAATAGATTAATCCATTCACAAAGACAGAGTCCTCATCATCCAATCACTTTTTAAAGGCCCAGCCTCTCAATATTGCCACATTCGGGTGAAAGTTTCAATATGAGTTTTGAAAGGGACAAATATTCAAACCATAGCACCTACAAAGACTGACTCATGAAGAAACAGAAAATCTGAACAGACCATAATAAGTAAGGACTTTAAGTCAGTGATTAAAAACTTCCCAACAAAGAAAAGGCAAGGACCTGATGGCTTCACTGGTGAATTCTGCCAAATATTTAAGGAAAATTAAACCAATCCTTCTCAAACTCTTCCCAAAAAATTGAAGAAGAAAGAGCACTTCCAAAGTCACTATGAAGCCAACATTACCCTGACAGCAAAGCCAGACAAGGACACTGCAAGGAAAAAAAAATATGAAAGAATATTCCTGATGCACATAGATGCAAAAATCCTCAACAAAATACTGACAACTCTAACAAAAATGGACAAATGTAATTACATCAACTTAAAAAGTGTCTGTACAGCAAAGAAAACAATCAAAGAAATGAAGGGACAGCCCACAGAATGGGAGAAAATATTTGCAAACTACCCATCTGACAAGGAATTAATAACCAGAATATTTAAGGAGCTAAAATAACTCTATAGGAAAAATATAATCCAATTTAAAAATGTGCAAAAGATCTGAATAGACATTTCTCAAAAGAAGACATACTAGTAGCAAACACGTATATGAAAAGGTGCACAACATCACTGATCATCAAAGAAAAGTAAATCAAACTACAATGAGATATCATATCACCTTGGTCAAAATGGCTTTTACCCAAAAGAGGCAATAATGAATGCTGGTGAGGATGTGGAGAAAAGGGAACTCTCTTCCGCTGTTGATAGGAAGCTAAATTAGTGCAGCCACTATGGAGAATGTATGGGGATTCCTCAAAAAAACTAAAAGTAGAGCTATCATATGATCCAACAATCCCACTACTGGGTATAAACACAAAAGAAAGGAAATAAGTGTATCAGAGAGATATCTGGACTCCCATGTTTATTGCAGCATTATTTATAAAAGCCAAGATTTGGAAACAACCTAAGTGCCCATCATCAGACAAATGGATAAAGAAAATATACATACATACAACTGAGTACTATTCAGTCATAAATAAGAATGAGATCCTATCATTTGCAACAACATGGATAGAACTGGAGATCACTATGTTAAGTGAAATAAGCCAGGCACAGAGTAAAACTTTGAATGTTCTCACTTATTTGTGGAAACTGAAAACTTTAAAACAATTGAACTCATATAGATAGAGAGTAGAATAATGGTTACCAGAGGCTGGGAAGATTAGAGGAGGACAGGAGGAAGAGAGGATGGTTAATGCATACAAAAATATTATTCAAAGGAATAAGATCTAGTATTTGATAGCACAACAGGGTGACCATAGTCAACAATAACTTATTGTACATTAAAAATAAGTAAAAGAGTATAACTGGATTGTTTGTAACACGAAGAAAGGATAATTGCTTGAGGTGATGCATACTTGACTTACCCTGATGTGATTATTATACATTATATGCTTGTATCAAAATATCTCATGTGCCCCATAACAATATACACCTACTATTTACCCATAAATATTAAAAATTAAAAATACTAGCAAACCAAATACAAAAGCATATTAAAAGGATCATACACCATGATCAAATGGCTTTATCCCAGCGATACAAGGATGGTTCAATATATGCAGATCAAGAAATGATGGTTCAATATATGTAAATTGGTAAATATAATACACCACATTCACAGAATGAAGGATAAAATCATATAATCATCTCACTAGATACAGAAAGAGCATTTGATAAAATTCAACATTATTTCATGATTTTTAAATCTTGTAAAAAATTAGTTATAGAAGGTAAGCAACTCAATATAATAATGACCATATATGATAAGCCCTCAGCTAACATCATACTCAACAGTGAGCAACAGAAAGCTTTTCCTCTAAGATGAGAAACAAGACAAAAATACCAACTCTTGCCACTTTTATTCCACATAGTACTGGAAATCCTAGACAGAACAATTAGGCAAGAAAAAGATATGAAGGGCATCCAAATTAGAAAGAAAGAGATAAAATTGTCTTTGTTTGCAGATGGCATGATCTTATATATAGGAAAGTCTGAAGACTCCATTAAAAAGCAGTTAGAAATAATAAATAAATTTAAATTTATAAAATATGAAACCAATATACAAGTCAGAACATGTCTATACACAACAAACTATCCAAAAGAAAAATGATGAAATCAATCCAATTTACAATAGCATCAAAAAATAAAATACTTAGAAATAAATTTAGCCAAGGAGGTAAAAAAAGAAGTATACACTGAAAAGTACAAAACATTGATGAAAGAAATTGAAGTCCAGTTGCAGTGGTTCACATCTATAATCCCAGCATTTTGGGAGGCTGAGGCAGGCAAATCACCTGAGGTCAGGAGTTCAAGACCAGCCTGGCCAACATGGTGAGACCCTCCATCTCTACTAAAAATACAAAAAATTAGCTGGGCATGGTGGCGCACGCCTGTAATCCCAGCTACTCGGGAGGCTGAGGCAGGAGAATTACTTGAACTTGGGAGGCAGAAGTTGCAAGGTTGCAGTGAGCCGAGATAGTGCCACTGCCCTCCAGCCTGGGTGAAAGAGTAAGACTCAGTCTCAAAAAAAATAAAAAGACAGAAAGAAAGAAATTGAAGAAGATGCAAATAAGTAGATATCCTGTGTTCATTGATAAGAGGATTAGAAAAATCAGTATTGTTAAAATATTCATACTGCTAAAAGCAATCTATAGATTCAATGCAATCCCTGTCGAAATTCCAGTGGCATTTTTCATAGAAATAGAACAATCCTAAAATTCTTATGGAACCACCAAAGGCCCTGAATAGCAAAAGCAACCTTGAGCAAGAGGAACAGAGTTGGAGGCATCACATTTTCTGATTTCAAATTATATTACAAAGTTATAGTAATCAAAATAGTATGGTACTGGAATAAAAACAGATACATATATCAGTGAAACTGAATAGAGAGCTCAGAGAAAAACCCAAGCATATATAGTCAGCTAACTTTTGACAAGGGCATCAAGACTACAGAACAAATAAAGGATAGTCTCTTCAATCATTGGTGCTGAGGAAACTAAACATTCATGTGCAAAAGAAATGAAAGTGGACATATATCTTAGACCATATACAAAATGGATTAGAGACTTAAACATAAGACATAAAACTGTAAAACTTTGACAAGAAAACATAGGGGAAAGTGCTTTGATGTTGGTCTTGGCAATGATAATTTGGGGTATGACACTAAAAGTACAAACAAAAGCAAAAATAAACAAGTAAGACTGCATCAAACTAAAAACCCTCTGCACATAGAGGAAATAATGAGTGAAATGAAAAGGCAACCTACAAAATGGGAGAAAATATTTATAAACCATACATCTGAACAAGAGTTAATATCCAAAACATATAAGAAACTCAAACAACTCAATAGCAAGAAAACAATAACCAATTTTAAAAAGAGGGTAAAGAACTCGAATAGACATTTCTCAAAAGAATACACACAAATGGCCAACAGGGATATTAAGAAGTATTCATCATCACTAATTATCAGGTAAATGCAAATCAAGGCCACAATGAGATACCACATCACACTTGTTAAGATGGCTATCATAAAAAAAAAAAAAGGAAGAAAGATCAATGTCGAAGAGTATGTGAAGAAAAGGGAACACTGATACACTGTTGGTGGAAATGTAAATTGGCACAGCCATTACAAAAAAAGAGTATGGAGGTTCCCTAAAACTTTTTAAATAGAACTACCATATGATCCAGCAATCCCATTTCTGGATATTTATACCAAAAAAAATGAAATCAGTATGTAGAAGAGATACCTGAACTCCCATATTCATTACAGTATCATTCACAAATAGCCAAGATATGAAAACAACCTAAATGTCTATTGGCAAATGAATGAATAAAGAAAATATGGTCTATACATGTAATGGAATATTATTCAGCATTAAAAAAGAAGAAAATATTCTTTGGGAGGCGAGGTGGGCAAATCACTTGAGGTCAGGAGTTCGAGACCAGCCGGGCCAACATGGCAAAACCCCATCTATCTCTACTAAAAATACCAAAAAAAAAAAAAAAAAAATTAGCCGAGCATAGTGATGAACACCTGTAATCCCAGCTATTTGGAAGGCTAAGGCACAAGAATCACTTGAACCCAGGAGGCAGATGTTGCAGTGAGCCAGTGAGCCAAGATCATGCCACTACATTCCAGCCTAGGCAACAGAGCAAGTCTCTGCCTCAAAAAAAAAAAAAAAAAAAAAAAAAAGGAAATCCTGCCATTTGCTATAACATGGATAGACTTGGAGAACATTACATGTTGAATCTAAAATAAGCAAACTCATAGAGGCAGAGAGTAGAATGGTAGTTGCCAGGGACTAAAGGTGGGGAAAATGGAGAGTTGATGGCCAAAGATTACAATGTTTCAGTTATGCAAGATAAGTTCTGGAGATTTAATATGTAGCATGGCAACTATAGCTAACAGTACTGTATTGTATACTTAAAATTTTCTAAGAGGTTCTTAAGTCTTATTATCACAAGAATAATAAGAATAATAATAATTATTATAACAATAAGGGGATAGAAATCTTTAGGAGGTGTTGGATATGCCTTTGGACATGATGGTGGTGATGGTTTCATAGGTATATATTTATCCTCAAACTCAGAGTTGTATACACTAAGTATGTACAGCTTTTTACATGTCAATCACACCTCAATAAAGTGATTTAAAAATACATGTTTGCTTTTCAGATTTAAAAGCCAGTTAATTCTCCTGATCAGCAGTTTATTTTAACCCTTGAAAGATACATGGAATATTTTCAAGGCAATGGATATAGAAGATTTTAATTTGTATATCAAACTGAAATTTCATGCTATACCATAGATATTTGCCAATTCAGATTATTGGAGTTGTGTATTTTTTAAAAAGCCATACCAGTACCTTGGCAGGAAGTATTAGGCAGAGAGAGTCAGGGCATAGCCAAGCGGAGTGCCGCAGAGTCCCATAGCAACACCATTCAAGTCCACACTTGCAGATGGGCGAGACCAACTCATCTGTGTCCTCCTCTGATCTTGCCTGGTTCTTGCATTGGTGGATCTGAGCCTGCTAGTGAGCACACCCATCACTGTCCCTGAGAACCACTAGGATAAATGAGGAAGGATATTCAGAACACTGCCCCATTACTGCTTAGATTTCTCCTCCCAGCCAGTCAGCACTGAAACCAGCTTAATGTCTGCACATAAAAAAAGGCAGAGTGAAATGCTTTCCTCGGCTTCTCCCCACCTCCACCTTGTCCTAAAGAGTGACTAAGCCTTTCTGTTCTCCACCTCAACTTGATTAGGGGAGGAAGAAAAATTACTTCGTTGTGTTTTAGAAATTTCTCTTAATAAAAAGAAAAGAAAAGAAAAAAAAAAGCCTAGGCCAATCCTGAAATTGCTGGAGCTCAGCATGCTGATGCCAAAATCATGTAGCAAAAATCAGCAGCAATGGTAGCTCTGTTAACTACCATGAACATCCAGGACCATACAATGAAAGGAAGAATAAAGCCAAGTGAATGTGGATGGGCAGAGAAATAGATTTAATTTAATTTGGAAAAATCAAGGAATATAACATTTCTTGCATTTGTCTCATGACCACTTCTTACCTAAGGTTAAAAAAAAAAATCTACCTCAGTTTATTGTTCTTACCTTTTCAAAGTAGACAATTTCAACTTAAATTTCATGTCACACAATTTCTTTTAACTGCAAAATTCTGAAGCCTTTTTTAAATAACATAGGGAAATATCTAACTTAAAGTTTGGAACTCAGAAAAGACTATCCTCCTTATACACTAGATATTCTTAACTAGTGCGTCCATAATTTGCTTCTAAACAAAGAAACGCTGTTCAGCTAGTAACCACAGTATATTGAAACAATTGAAATAACTTTCAATAGTTAAGTAGAAGGCATACATTAACTCAGAGATTCTTTAAGAACTATATGTATTTCTGGATTAAAGTAGTTTATGTAAACTAGTTCAGTAACTATTTTACCAGGACGCAATACGGCATTCTGCAAAATTCATTACTCCTATGACTATAAAGTCCTGTTCAAGAGACCTTCACAATTATATTTGCTTCACACATTAAAATGACAACGTAATCTAATAGTAAGTGTTAATTTAGAGTTAAAGATGTAATAGGCCCAGGTTTGGTCCCAACAATGGAGCTTGGCTTTAGGTCTTCATAGCACCACTTACTAAAATCACTGGGCCTCACCTATTCTATTTAAAATAGACCTCTTGTTCCCACTCAAAACAGACAATGCAAAAACACATATTTTCTTCTTCTACACATACATATTTTCCTCCATTGCTCCCTGTATTACTGGTTTAAGACAACATTTATTCTTAAAATTACTTCACCGATTCCTAGGACATGTTTTCCCACAATAAACAATTAAAAAGATAAAACAGTCTTAATCTTGGGTCACTGATTCATCTTCTTCTAGACCATGCTGATTTCTTTTTAGCATCTGGCATATGACCCAGTGATTATTTTTAATGACTTTCAAAATACATTTTTATGTAATCAAATAAATACATTTTTCCTCTAAAGCCCCCTTGCATGACTATTGTGGTTTGTCCTCCAAAGTGCAACTTCAAAAGCCACCGTAGGAGGAATTCTCCTTGTTTTTGTCTGATGATCAATACTGATGGTTATTCTTTAGCAACTTGGATTTAGCCACTTAAAGAAGGAACGAGACCTATGCCTGAAGACAAACATTCTCTATTATTTTTTCATCTCATAAATGAGACAAGAAAGATCTCAACTCCTTCTAGACCAGTGGTTCCCAAACTTGAACGTGTATCAGAATCATCTAGAGGGCTTGTTAAACCATGTGTCCCTGGACCCACCCTAGGGTTGTGCTTCAGCCCCTGGAGTTGCAGCCTGAGAATCTGTATTTCTGATCAGTTCCCAGGACCACACCATGAGAACCACTGGTCTAGACTATCTGAGCGGTCTAGTCAAAAAAACCAAAATTGTTACAAAAACAACTTTTAAGTCATTATTAGAGAAAACTAAGACATTCAGACTACTAGCTCTAAAATTTATCTTATCAGAACCTCAGTGTTTCTTAGAGGAATTTTAGTAAACAATAGTATTATATTCATTTTTTAAATGTCAAAAATTTGTCTAACATCATTATACTGAATCTACTGTTGCCTTCATATTGGGGAGTTTAAGCACTGCTATTTTTTTTATTTTAGCTTGTAGACAATTTTTCAAAGAATGTATGTGCTTTTCTTTTTAGAATAACATATGATTAAATATGCTGTTTTACCTTTAAAAAGCAACTAAATTAAAATTTACTTCACATATATTTATAGATTTTCCAAAAATTCCAAGGCAAACTCAAACTGCATAGAAAGTTAATTTTTTCTAAACTCATCTATGAGTATATGGGTATGGTTTACTATCAATTATGCATACCTCTTATTAAAATAAAACCACATTCTAAAAAATTTCCAGTTCGCACTGTTTATTCTATCACCATTTATATGATAATCTAATAAACAGCATCTAAGGAAAAATCCATTTACCTCAGAGAACTATACACCTACTATATGAGAGAATAATTAAGATGAGTATTGCAATAAAACAGTATTGTACATTAGTTTCCTAAATGTTATGGTATAAATTGATGTCCAAAGGAAATACTTTTCATTCATTAAAGATTTGAAACTACAAATTATTTAACATATGTGCTAAGAAGCTATTTGTAACTGATTTTAGGCTCTGTGTATTTTTATGTTCATTGAAGCACTTTTTATAAAGAACACGTGCTTGTTTACTGCCACTCGCTGTTCAACTCTCTGAAAACTAGCTCCTTTGCTGCATACTGACTGGTACAAATTCTTTTGTAACAAGATTACTTTTTAGGACTTTAGGGTTTTTTTTTCTTATTGTTTATTTAATGTTCAAGCATGGTTTTAATAACAACCCTGCTCAAAAACTCATTTTAATGATGCTAGGAGTACCAATTCTCCCAGTCTTTCAGAAGGATGTCAATTACTAGTGTGATGTGGAGACTTGCAAAGCATTTGGGCACAATGAACAAACATGAGACAATTGCTGGAGGTAAAGAATAGCTACTGTTACCGGACAGAAGGGAAAAATGGCAAATCCAGTAATGGTCATGATGGAGATGCAAGTAAATAGAGTTTGCCATCGATTCACTAATTTGACAAAGTGCACCTAGATTTATCATCTTTCCAACCCTGCTCTTTCTAATCTTTTAATGCATTACCATCATCCAAGGCTCCTTTCTTCTAGGACAGTAACTGGGCATACAGAACAGTAACAGTATAATACCCAGTACAATACCAGACGGTGTCCAAAGTGTCCCATCAGCTGGTTAAAATAGTCTCAAACACAGAGGCCTGGCACACGAAATCAGCCCATTTAGCACCCACTTCCGGAGACCCATCCTCCTCCCACCTGCCCTTCTTTTCACTTTGTTGCTCAATAATGTCCAATAGTCTTCTAAGCTTTTGTTAAGTCTCTGTTGATCCTTGGTGTTTCCAATTTTTACTGCCCTAATTCTACTTGTCTTTATTCTGTGGTTCAGCCCTTTGTACCATGACTGACGCTGCTATGTCCTCCTCACCAGCTCCCTTTGGTTCCAACACTTACATACATCTTACAATATTTCACCCAGAAAATGTTTTCTTATGTACCCTTATAGCAGATCTGGTAAGATATTTGACCCTAACAAACATGTGACTATTAAATATATTTATAGATGGGCAAATTGTGGAGACAACCCAGCTTCGTATTTCACAAGGTGAATAGCGAGCGGTAAACATGATAGGAATGAGGAACTACCAAAACCTATCCACTAGGTTCTTACAACCAGACCCAGTTATGTATTGTGTTTAGTTAGTCTCTGGAAAATATAATCACCGAGAAATTCCCTGTAACTATTGCATGACATGTAAACATGACCAATAGTCAGTTATCTGGGAAATCATTTAGAAATTCCAGGAACTCCAATTTGAACTCCAGTAATTCTAAAGGAAGATTAAATGAGAAAAAGGAGACACATTTTTGTTTTCACAACTAGGATTTCTTATTCTGACACCTTTTTATTTAGTTCAGTAGCACAGCCTGAAGAGTGTTATCTCACCAGGAGGAAAGTAAGATGACAAAATTGATCTGTCTTCACAAAGCAAAATTATAAACTTAATTACATAATTATTTTTAATATGTGCATTTATGACTTGTGATAATAGAAGTTACATTTCATGTTCTTTGCAAGCTTCACATACACCAGTTCATAAAGCCTAACAATATTCTCGTTCAACGTACAATAGTTAATGATCCATTTGCTTGCCATTTGTCTTTTCCTTTGCCAATCTTTCTTTTTCTCAGTACTCATCCATCCTGTTACCCAAAAGAGGCATATTCTGCAATATTCACTTTAGAGGTGGCCAATTCAAATCAATGCAAAGGAAGGATCTTCCAGAGTGTAGACAAAGGGCCATAATTAAAAATGAATTGGGCATCCCCTGCTAGGGAACAATCTCTGGGCCTAATTAAGGAATATTTCCCATCCTCAGGTTAAACAGCCTCACCTTGTTCTACCCAGCAGGATTTTCTAGGCTTCTCTTTTCTAATCAGAATGTTATTACAGTTATTTGTAACTCTTGTGAAACATAGGTCAGGGCAGATAGCTTATCTTTTTAGTTCACAGATATTAAATCAAGAGAATTCACATCTAGATGTCATGTAGGAGCCACGTACTATGCATCACCCAAAGATCCTGAAGTGTGAGCTTGACACTGTGACTAGGTGTAACTTCCAGAATGTCTCTCTTGAAAAAGAGGTTACTGTATTATGCCTAGAGATCAGAAAGGCAGACTGAAGTTATCCTTAGTAATGTTCATCAAAATACTTCTAGCTCTCCTCCTTCCAGGCTCAGGGATGGATTGTCCTTTCCCTATCACTTTGAAGTTAGGCCAATGAAATTTAAGCAGACATGCTGTGGATCCCTTCCAGACAGAATTTGCTGTTTCCTGTGTCCTGCCTTGACAGTCATGGATGTGTGTGTCAATACAGAATTTCCATCAGCCTGGTGCCTAAGAGACTATGGTGATCAGAGCCCTCCACTGACTTATGATAACCATGATGGTCATGGAAAATGAGAAATAAATTTCATTGACTTAAGCAACTGAGGTTCTGTGGTTGTATTTTTTCCACAGATCATCTAACCTATACAACTGATAAGCCTTCTAAAAGCAAAAGGAAGAAAACAACTTTGTTAATGGAGGCCTCTTCTGCAAAGTTCACCATAGGTCAGAAAATATTTCTTATAGCATTGCAAGAAGCCAAATCTGTACCCAAATCAAAAGTTAGCACTACCTGGAAGGAGCCAAAGAAATGAGGAAACCCTGACTTCCCAGTCTTTATCCAAGATGCCCCACAGGGCAACCTTGGAATTATAGAGGTAACAAGCCCCTGTTCCTCAAGTGTCAATCCCTGGAATGTGGCAGATTAGCTCTGCACATGAAACCATCTATTACTTCCCTTGTCTTAAAGCAGAAGCCAAGATAGCAGCCTTTAAACTAAGGCTTAGGGCCTCCAACAGATGCTAACAGGGAGACATACAAAGGCAGTACCTAGATTCGTTGACCATGACTCAAAACACTGGTTAATAGCTAACAGAATGCATTGCTGTTTGAAGCTACTGTGTCCTACATGATTTTGAAGGACTTGTGCTATCAGAGAGACCCTGAGCCTGGACTAGATCAGTGGTTCCCAAATCACGGTCCACAGACAGGGTCTGTGGGACTTTTTGTTCATCTGCAATGAAATAAGAAAAATAAGGACAAGTTAGTCATTTTTAGTGAAACTAAATATATTCTGTTTAGAGGACTGTGTTTGAACATTATAACTTTCCTAATTTTGTGATATTAAAATGTCTTTACATTTATCAAATGATGGTAAAAGATAAATGGTAGGGCCTTTATTGTTGCTATTAATGTTTTTATTTGACAAAATTAAGTTTGGTAACCTTATGTTGTCCCCGTTGTTTTATTAAAATTTGACTTAATTATGGAAACTATTGTTTTTACATGACCATCAGGTTAAAACTACTGAAGCTCTATAAATCTTTATATGTAGGACATCCTATGGTTATGTTTAATATGATAAAGTATAACTTGATGGAATCGTGAAACCTCTTGCCCCATCCTCTAGAACTGCACCATCCAACGGGGTAACAACCAGCCACATGCAGCTACTGAACTCTTGAAATGTAGTTGCTCCAAATTGTGCTGCATAGTAAAATACATACTGAATTTCAAAGATAAATAATAAAGTGTTAGTTATTTGAGAAATCTCCAAACTACTCTCCACAGTGGCTGAACTAATTTACATTCCCAATGGATTCATTCACACTCTAAACATCAGCATCACACAATATACCTTTGTAACAATCCTGCGCATGTACCTCTTATCTCATTAATAATTTATCTCATTAATAAAAAATATCTCTTTAATAATTTTTATATTGATCAGATGTTGAAGTGGTAATATTTTTAATATCCTGAGTTAAATAAAATTTATTATTAAAAGTGATTCATCTGTTTCTTTTTACTTTTTAAGTATGGCTTCTAGAAAACTTTAAATTGCATCTGTAGCTCACTTGTATTTCTGTTGGACATCGCTGTTCTAATGTCAGTGTGTTCATGATTAACCACTATTAAGATTATGTTCTTTCTGGTAATATATTGTGTTTGCATGCCTTCTCAGTCACACAGACCATAATAGCTGACTTACTTCTGTTACTCAATAGCCTCATTTACCTAGAGTCTCTGCTCTTTCTCATCTTTTGTATCATATGGTCATGAAACTAGTTTTCTTTGTTAGTCTCCTTTTGCTCATATCACTCCATTGCCCAGAAATTGAAGAACAGGGAAGCCTTAGGCACCGGTGGTGAGAATGTAAATTAGTACAGCAAGTCCTTACTTAACAGCATGGATAAGTTATTGGAAATTGTGACTTTAAGTTAAAAGACATACTGTATAACAGAACCAATTTTATCATAGGCTAATTGATATATAAACAGGAGTTACTTCCTATGGCTTACAGTTTGCAATTTCACTTAAAGCCACAGTTTCCAAGAACCTGTCAGTGGCATTAAATGAGGAATTGTTATATAGTTATTGTGGAAAAGAGAATGAAGGTGCCTGAAGAAATTAAAAATAGAATTAACGTAGGATCCAGCAATCCCATTACTGGAGATATACACAAAGGAAAAGAAATCAGTATGTCAAAGAGATATCTGCTCTTCCATGTTTATTGCAGCACCATCCACAGTAGCCAAGGTATAGACTCAACCTAAAAGCCCATCTACAGATGATTGAAGAAAACTGTATAGATAGATGGATGGATGGATAGATGGATAGATGGATGGATGGATAGATAGATAGATAGATAGATAGATAGATAGATAGATAGATACAATGGAATGCCATTCAGCCATAAAACAGAATGAAATCCTGTCATTTACAGCAAAATGGATAAAGCTGGAGAACATGTCATGTGAAATAAGGCAGACGCAGAAAGACAAACACTGCATAATATTATACGTGGAATCTAAAGAAGCTTGTTTCACAGAAGTAGAGAGTAGAATAGTGGTTACCAGAGGCTGGGAAGAGGTTGGTTGACAAGTACGAGGTTACATTTAGACACAAAGAATAACTTCTGGTGTTTCTGTTATACAGCAGGATGACTGTAGCAAATAACAATGCAGTGTATAGTCGAAGATATAGTGGAAGATACTAGAAGATTTTGAATGTTATCACGACAAAGCGATGATAAATGTTTAAAGTGATAGAAGGTAATTACCCTGATTTGAACATTATAAAATGTATACAAGCATTGAGACATCACATAAGTATGTACAATTACCGTATGTTGATTATGAATTTATATTTAAATTTTACATTAAAAAATAAACTAATCAACCTAATGTTTGACACTCTCCAACAACTAATTATTCCACAGCTCTCCAATACCAATTATGTTATTTTCTGGCCATAAACCCATCCAGACCTGCTATTTGCACATGCCGAGCATTTGCACTTACTTGTCTTTGATTTGAAATGTTGTTTCCATTACTCTCTCTCAGTCTATGTCTTTCTTTGTCTTCCACATTCAGTACACAGCTCTTCTTCTCTAAAAAATCTTCCACACTTGACCCTACCTGGCCCTCCAAACCAGTCTCCTTGATGATCTCTCATACCTCCTTTAATACATTATGTTCATGGCATGGCATCAATTTATATTTATTGAAAAATGTAAAAATATATATATATTTCAGACAATCAGCTGTGTACATTCTGTCTCCATAATTCATAAATTATCTTAAAGCAGAGTATCATATTTCATAAAGTGATAGGGCTATAATACATCTAAAAGATTGACTATTTGTTTTACTAGTGAGGTAAGAAGACTAAAGCTTTTAAGTGACTTATCAGAGTTTACATGTCTAATTAGGAGCAAAAGTGGGACCAGAACTCCCAATGTTCTACTGGTATTTCTGGAACAAGCCACTTTTACTTTTCTAATTTCTTCTGTCTTCCAGCATATAGGAAATACCCCGGAATAAATCAGGTAGCCTCAAATGAAGCATGAAGAAGCATCAGCAGGAGATAGTGCCCAAAGGAGAGAACATTGAGATTATCAGGCTAGCGCAAAGAGCACCAGTCCCATCAGTCTTGAGCAAGGTAGGCTCAATCTAGATAGAATGAGCCTAAAGCTTGAATATATTCAATTAAGGGAGCTATGTAAAACAAAGTTAATACTAAGCCCTGCCCAGAGTTTGCACTTATTGTGTAAGATGATACAGAGATGGATAGATAAGTGTTGACTTGTTGACACTGCCCTCCTCTTCTTCACATTACCAGTTTTGCAGAGGGTCACTAAATTCTGTTATCTCCCTGTTATATCCCTCAACTGGATATAGGGCAACACGAAAATCCACATGGGACTTGGCTTACAATGTAATGGTTGATTTCCTGCTAAAATGACAATAGCTTCTGGTCAGTTTTCATCTAGGGTAAAATTGTTTAGGTTTTATACAAAATATTTTAAGAAATACCTCTGCCTACTAACTGCTCTGTCCCAGTTGCACATTTTGCTAGGTATCACTCCCTAAAAGTCATTTCATTTCGGAATTGTTTAATGCTAAATCAAGCAGCTAGTATTTTTGGTGTGACACAGAGGTGATGAGTTCTTCAAGGGTCTTGCCTGACTGACAGCTGTCAACTAGAAATGGATGCATAGAATGAACAATTTGGCAGCATGCATTTTAGCCTTTAGATTGCACTTAATATTTTTAATGTATGGTTGGTTTACTATTATCCGAATATCTCTACATGATGAAGGTCTTATTGAGGTTTTACCAGCCTCTCGCACTGGGACTTTCCCAGGTCTACAATCAAAAAAACACATCATAAAATGGCTTTTTCTACTGTTGAAAATGGTGATTGTGAAAAGGTTCAGAAACATGGACAGAAGCCCTCAAGTGCCATTACTCAGTTTTAAAACTGGTTATACCCTGGCTGATGCTGAAAAAGAAAAAAAAAAAAACTCATGGTTTATTTCCGTCATGGTAGGATGGAAAAGCCACAGGATTGTTGTGGATCTGTACAGTGCAGGCAGGTTAACAATGCTTGTTTGGTTTGACTCACTAGGTTGGTTTCAGAAGTAATTTTCAAATAGAAGTTTTTGTTATTATTCAAAGAGCCTCAATAAGGTTTTAAGAAGAGATTCAAAGATAAGAAAGGGTATCAGCCTGTATTAGCCTATGTCTAGGGTAGAAACCCCTGACATGCTCAGCCAAGTGGAGGCATTGACATCACAGATTCTATTGGGCCCAGAGTGCAAGTTTATCATTGAACAATGTAGGCAGGAAGAGAAGGCTAAGAACATACACTATCTATGTGTTTTTAAAACTCTTTAATATGTGTCTTCAAACTGCAAAACAAGAGAATGAGAAAACACACTTTAATTCAAATATTAAGAGAATTCTATTTCAGTAATCTGGTTAAAAATAATAATAATAATAATAATAATAATAATAATAATAATAATACCTAAAGATTACTTAGGGGAGTCTTTTGCTACAATGCAGTGGTTCTCAACCAGGAGTGATCTTGTCCTTCAGGAACATTTGCCAGCTGCTGGAGACACCTTTAATTGTTGCACCTGGAGAGTGCTACAGGCATCTAATGGGTGGAGGCCAGGGAGGCTATTAAACATTCTACAATGTAAGGGACAGCCTCTCACAATAAGGAATTCTCCAGTTCATAGTACAAACAGTACCTACCTCAATGTATGGCCAGGGTATGCTATATTCACTTTTGGGTTTTGCCACCAAAATACTTCTATAAAACTAATATGCCAGATTCACTGCCTTTGCCAAAAATAAGACAGAAGTGACACCCTGAGAAAACAAACAATGAAAATTATTCATTCAGATAAACATCTATTTTAGTAAAACCTAATAGATTCTTAATAAAATGAGAGATGATTTGGAAATTTTGCCCTAATAATTTGAGAAGATTTAAAATACATTGTTAACGAGTACTTCCTGGCTAGCGGCCCGCTAATTGTATGTATCTGTGATATGCACTCTGGCAAAATTTTCAAAGTTTGCACAATAACATCAGAATGATTTTGAAGACCTCTGTATCAACAGCTTACTTTTTATTGACACTTCCCAAAGCAAGTTCTTCAGTTTTACTATTAAGAAGCTTCTTATGGGTCCTCCTTCTGATACTGCCCTTGACATGTTCCACAGCATCCTTCCAAAAAACTACTATTTGTAAATAAATTTTTAAAAAATCCATGAACCACTGACATAATAATTTTAAAATATTTCAAGTATTATTAAAAGCAGTGAACATTTTATGGGACTAAATTCAGTTAACCACAAGCATGTCCATCAAAAGAACAGTGTCTTCACTAAATAAATCTACTGCTAAATGAATAAGGACTTGTGAAGATTTCTATAATTCTTCTTTCATGGAATTAATTATATTTATGGGGAGAGGAAGCAGTGTTAGTATAACCTTTTAGCCCTTATTTAGAAATAGGCTTATTATATTGAAGTCAATGATGTACAGATATGTAATCCAAGCAGATTCTACTTGTATATCTACAAGTAGGGAGAATTAACCTCAAACATAAATTCCTCATGTCAACGAGCTACTACTCATTTGTTCCAGAAATTCATCAGCAAGTTGCAAAATAAGAACGACCCAGTCTGGTTAAAAGAAAATGCAGTCTACAGAAATGTTCATTGCATTTTCATACTTTTTCCCCAACTGGTCAAATAATAAAAATCACTATATGAATGACTGACAGTTAATAATCACCTGTAATGCAGTAGGACCTACACCCCTCACTATGCCCTGTGCTGGCCATCAGAGCTACCTTGTTGCGTACATATTTTGCTCCAGAAAAGCAAGGCTCAGCCAAGAGTCAGCACCTGCATAACTCTAAAGTCACAGGGGACCTGTAATTTAAACCCAGGCCGGCTTTGCTCCAGGACATCCAGTGGATGGACGTCATCGTCTCCATTGTAGCAAAATTCACAAGTTCAAAAGGATTTTAAGTTGTTTTATTCCTTTGTATTCTTCTTTCAACAATATCCTATTGTTCGAATTCCCAAACTCAAACAGTTTATAAACGATTGCTGTAGTTACACTTTAATTCCTACCCCATAGTTAATTCCACAAAGTCATTTTGCCCTGTGTAATTCCATTCTTTTCCTAGTCCTATGTCACAAGGGGAAAAAATAGGTTTTTGCTTATGAGAGATCTCTAGCTCAGTTTCTTTCTGGTAGTGTATCTTTGATCAGTTCAGACATTTCTCAGAGTTTGTATACACCCTCGTTTGTAGATATCCTGTGTGTTCTCTGAAACTTTATTGCTGCTTAGCTTTGTGTGTGTGTGTGTGTGTGTGTGCACACGTGTGCGTTTGTGTAAAGAAGGAGATTAGGACATTTAGAGAAGGAGGGCAGGGAGGAGAGATCCTGAGAATAGAAAGGAGGAAAGAAAAAAAGAGGGAATGGAAAGAGACAGAGAAAGGAAATGGGAGTGGAAGGAGGGAGGACTGCTTTGTAGCTGCTAAGATTGCAGACAGAAATAGCACACAACCACCGTGAGCTGTATGCGATTCAGAAACCAAGACCAAATTTTGTTCACTTTCATTAATCAGTTGCTCAGAGAGAAGGAAATGACATCTGGTCCTGTCTTCTTCTACATCTTAATTATTGGAAAATATTGTAAGTATGCTCAGTATCTAATTTTGTATACCTTAGTATTTTGTGGAATAACCACAAGCACAAATGTTTATTCCTTATATTTATGCTTTTAAGATAAAATGCATTTACTGATAAAATTGTAATCTCACTTCAGAATTGTTCTTCTTAGTAAATGTCTGGTATTTGTATTAAAAACTGTAATATCTTATCATAGTCAATAGTGAAGCAAGACTGATGTGCTATGTAAACCTAGGCTTCATAATAACCAATTCATATAATTGATATTATAAGCAACATTATAATGTTTAAAGAGTAGTAATTCTTAAACTGTATTCAAGGAATATATTCATTGGAAAATCCTAGGAATGTCCTTACATTTGTGCCAGTTTCTGTGTAGTTGTAATGCTCTGTCGCCCTTATCCTTTGTGCTTTGCTATCATAGGTGTGCTTCTGGGCAGGGAGATGCATTCTTAAAACTCTTTTTATTCAGCAAGATTTATCACTGTTCCTTGAAAGAAAAACAAGGGAAAGCACAAAGCAATGAAAAACATAGGCTCAAAAGAAGCTCCAAGTGGGCATGTTATTTTTACTATAATGACAAATTTTGTTTTCTCTATGTGTGCTATGGTTTATTTTTCAGAAAATCTTTTTTAAATTCAAGGGAAACAGCTGTTGTGTGTTAAGCTCCATTTGAATTATAGTATGTAGATAGAAATAAAATGTTTTTGTTTCTTAGGTAATAAATATGAAAAAGTCAAAGCCAAACCAAGAACAAAACTTTCTGGGTATCTTTAGTCCTTTATGATTCCGGGAATGTGGGCTTTCACTAATTTAGAAGTTAACAAGCCTTTTTATAGTTCTGTCTCTTAAAAGTTTGCATAAGTTTTATTAACTCTGAGCTCTTCTATTAAGGAATGTCTTTCAATCCTGACTCTCCCAATTGCAATGTGTCAAAGTGATTATATTTTCCTTTTTCTCCTTCTTTCCTCCTTCCCTCTACTCCATCTCATCTAGAGTTAAAATTAAAGGATGGCATCAAAACCACAGAAACTATTCAGAATCCCAGGGAAATATTCTAGTCCTAGCTTTCTTCATCACTAATGTTGCTTACTGACATTCCTGTTTTTTAACTGAAGGGAAAACAATAAATTGCAAACCACCACCGAAAATGTAATGTTTCTAATTATAATTCCATGTTTAAACTACCAGAGCTTTTGATATTTGTGGCCAACAGCTTCAAAAATAATACCATATTTTACCATCCCTATTCCATTTCAATGAAATGAACAGATTAAATAAGCCAGAGGAATATTTCCAGAATAGTCATTCTAGTATAAAGAATTTAAGGGTATATAAAAAGTGTTTAGGGCAGGTTGAGAAGCAACTTTGACCACTGTGTTACCAGTCATTTCAGGTTAGGAAAAAAATTCCATGTTTACATGTACCTTTTTGTTAATAATTATTTTCATGAGCAGGAAATAATAATGATGGTCATGATGATGCCAAAACCCTCTGTCTCTTTAAATTTAGCTTCTCTTTTGATTCAAAAGAAAATTTGGGAATGTAGTGTAAGTTGAGAGCTCCAAGTTCTCATCCTTCCACGCCTTCCCCAGGAAATGAGGGCATAAACATTTGCAGCAAAGTTTGGCAAGCCAATTCCTGGCTACATGGTGTTAACTGCATGTTAGGGTGGGGGAACACTTGTCAGGGACCCCCTGAAATAGCACCCACAGCCAGGGTTCACCTTGAGTTTAGCCCCTCACCCAGGCTTCACATAAGTGAGAATTTCCTGGGCACACAGCAACGGAAATCAACAACCACGCATAAGGACAAATTCTTACACCTCTGTAAATGCCCCATGGTGGTTGTTTCTCTGTGTGTTTGTTTTGTTTTATTTTGTTTTTATATCCACTTTCCTGTTACGGGAAAGGCGATGTGATATCATGGAAGACACCTAACCTAAGATGCTTAGCTGCACTACCATGTACCAGTTCTATGGTTTTCAGCAAATGATTTACCTCTTCTGAGCATGTGAAATGGCAATCAAATCCTTTACCCTGTCTACCTCTCAGACCTCCTGTATTCCGTTCTTTGTTACAAAAATTACCTCCTGAATCTTCACAACAACTCTATTATGTGGATACAATTAAGCACACAAGGTAGGACATTCAGTGCCTTGTCACAAGACTCGAGCTAATAAATGCCAAGATTGGAATGCTTTCAAAGCCCGTGCTGTCTCCCCTAGACCATGATAATTCTCAGTAGCCATAATGTGTATAAATGGGCTTTGAAAACTATAAAGCCCGTTACAGATGTAAGCAACTGTTAGTCATCCTTTCAACCAAAAATACCTATGCATGACAGAGCAGTGACCATGCTTTATTCACCTATCTTATTAAAGTAAGCATGGTCCCTGCTCTGAAGGGATAGAATGGAGAAGACCGCAAGTTGATTTAAATTCAATTCAATAAGACAAGTGCAAAAATTGAGGTCCACACAAACAGAGGTGACATTAAGACTTAGAAAAGATTTCCTTTTAGCCTTAAGAATTTTTCACTCTTTAAAAATCCTTCTGTCCATAGTCTAATTAATTGTATTGTGCCAATGTTAATTTTTTAGTTTTGTAATGTACCAAAATTATGTAAGATTAAGGAAAGCTGGGTGAAAGCTGTATAGGACCTCTCTATACTATTTTTTCAACTTCTTGTAAGTATATAATTATTTCAAGATTCGTAATTAAAAAGCAATCCCCAGGACAACTTGTATTTTAAGTTCTTATCAGACAATGCTTTATTATTTCTTAAATGATTTCACTAAGCAAAACCATTCTTTTACTTAATGTTTTAGATAGGCAGGGAACAAGTGAAGATACAGGAAATAGAAGGAGTTCAAACATAAGCTTGATCCACTTTAGTATTTTGCCGAGGACTGGCCCAGCTTAGTAAGGTCCTCACTTTCAGACTCCTAGAGACACTTACCAGGCTACCTGGCCTTTGCTTCGGATCCCAGTACTCTCATAACTTGTAACAGTTTTCTTCTGTAACTATGAAGAAGAGAAAAGGAAGAGACAATTCCAGAACAGACCGTTAGCTTGGTTAGTACATGGAAAAAGAGAATGTGGACATATTTATCCAATTCCAAAAGATGGGAGAATAAATACACCAATATGCAGACCACGGAGGTATACTGTGTTCCACCTTATACTTTGGGGGCGGTTGGGTTTTTTTAATTTGTATAAATTTATGGGGCATGAGTGCAATTTTGTTACATGCCTAGATTGCATAGTGGTCAAGTCAGGACTTTTAGGGTATCCTTCACCCGAGTAACATGCATGGTACCAATTAAATAACTTCTCACCACCTTATATTGTGGGGGCTGCTGGCAATTTTGTATTGTTTTTACTATGTATTTTGAATCATATTTTTAAGTTTCAAATGGAAGGAAAATTAATGAATCTGTGCAAATGCACCCTGATCTACATAAAGGGAAATTATTACGTTTGTGAACTAAATAGTCTTTCAAGCACAGTTTCACACATGAGTACAAACTTGTTAAACTAAAATGCCTGGAGTTGAATATTCTAGTTAGGTTTAACATTTTGTCTGAAAAACTGTAAGCATTTAGACCATTTGATTTCAATCCTTATGTTTATGGGTGTAGTTGTTTTTCTATTTCCCATTTATTGAGAGGTCTCCATGGATGAGGAACAATGTAAGTGCTCTACAAACATGATCTTATTTTATTCCTATAATAACCCTATGAGATATTCTCGCTTTACAAAATAGGAAACAGAGAATGAGAAATATCTGGTAGCATTCCTGGCACCACTTCCTAGTAATGATGCAAAGGAGATTTGAATCTAAGTCTATCTCCTTAAAAAGCCTATGCTGTTAAACATGATTTGATGCTAACACTGTCTTAAATTATAATGTAGAATTTAAAGTGACCTTAACAGACCCCTGACCTAGCTCACTGGCCTTCAAACAAGTTAGATCTTTCTCTATTTTAGATATTAATCCATAAGGAAATATTGACCAGTCCAAGGTCTCAAAGCTGGTAAATCCGGGGCTTCCACCACCTACGGTGAGGGCCTCCCCATCCAAGACAAGATCAACAAATCCATGCTAGGAGTTTATATATCTCCTCTTATGAGCTGGTGCTATCTGCTTTGTATATATTCCTCAGTGTACACCAACAACTGATGAATTAGTATATGTAAATAATATGAATATATAGAAAGCACTTTTGTTTGCAGCACATGACACTTAGCTATACATATAGCAAGTGCCAATAAATATTGACTTAATTCCTATGTTAGCTTACCTCTTCCTCCTCCTGGATATTTTGTTAGCCCCACAACCCCAACAGGTCTATTTCCTGCCTATGTGTAGTGATCCAATACTCTTTCATCTTTTTAAATTCTACAGCTTCATCTATTTCTGTGATCAGAACAACAAGGACCCAACACTAAACCAAAAGCTCTTTCCTTCTTTGGAGATAAGCAGGGGCAAGTTGTGAATATTTCAAATTTAGGTTTTGTTCTCTATCACAACAAAAATAAATATCAAGTGGAAAAAAGGACAGTGTAAAGTGAGATATCGTGTTGTTCATGTTAGAACTTGGTATTTTCCTACTAAATAACTGTATTTTATAGCAGCCTGGATATTATTAGATTTGTTAAATAGATTCATTTTATAATTATTTCAGTACTACCTAAATTAACTGGGTCTCCTGATTTCTTCAGTCTTTTATGATAATGAATATGCCTTTTGAAAATCATCAATGTTTTCAAAAAAAATTCTGAGAGTTAATCTTTGGGAATGGTACTCTTGGGACTTTTCACCAGCTGGTCTAGGCCACCTGGAGCCCTTGCCTCTAGCCATTGTGCCAGCAACTCTTTCCACCTCTCTCTCACCATCATTCTTCCTCAACTCCTCCTCCCAGATTGCTCCAGGAACTCAAGTTCTCGTTGAATTCCAGTGCAGATGGACACAGCTCTCTCTCTCTCTCCTTAGCTCCTGTTTCCAAATGCAATCCTACGTCTACGTTTAGACAGGGTGCTCAGTTGAACCAAAACGTTACCCACATGATTAGCTACAAATGAAACAGAGATAATCTGATATATTCTTTAATAGTAAGATTCACACTTAAAAAAACAAAAAGCTGTTGAGATTGTAAATAATTTTTTTGTTAGAGGATTGAGTATCCACTTGAGCTGAGAGGCCATGTAATTATATGAGTTATTCCATTGATTAAAACATATAGTTGATCAGGCGCTGTGGCACACGCCTGTAATCCCAGCACTTTGGGAGGCCAAGGCAGGAGGATCACTTGAGGTCAGGAGTTCAAGACCAGCCTGGCCAACATGGCAAAACCTTGTCTCTACTAGAAATACAAAAGTTAGCTGGGTGTGGTGGTGGGCACCTGTAATTCCAGCTACTTGGGTGGCTGAGGCTGGAGAATCGCTTGAACCCAGGAGGCAGAGGCTGAAAGGAGCCAGGATCATGCCACTGCACTCCAGACTAGGTAACAAGAACGAGACTCCATCTTCAAAAAATAAATAAATATATATATATATAACACATGTATGTGTATAGTTATATATAAAACTATAAAAATATATATATGTATAGTTATGCTGTTGTCTCCTACTAATCTTTTCCCTTGGTTCTCATCTAATTCATTTAAGGAAAAATGAAGTTTCTTTTTCCACTTCCCACAGTCTGATCCTCGAGCAAATTGCTATTACTTAGACAGTTTCTATTTAATGTTGCTCAAGTACTATTTTTAATTTCAGTTTCATAAAAAATCAGATTTTTTTGAGTTGGAAGGCAAGGTAAAGCTATAAAGGACAACATCCTCATTTTTCACATAGAAAGAAAGTAAGGCCATATAGCTGTGTTCCCTTTAGTTTTCAGCTCCTTATTCTTAATTCACTTTTAAAAGTGGGTCTCCAAATTTCATATGTAGGACAAAAAGGGCAAGAAATATCAAAAGGGTGAAATATCACTTGAAAATAGAACCTAGACAGAAATTATTAAAATAAATTTATTATCTACCAAAATCCTAGCCTCAATGATTAAGACTTTCCCAATACACTAAGCTAGTATAATCCCTCTTCACATACCTACCTTGTAGAAAAACATTTAAATCATTCTCACAACCAAGGAGAGAAAGGTTCTCATGGCACCTGCCCATCACCATGTTTGCAGCCAGGCCCAGAGGAACTTTAATGAAAGGGACTTTAAAAATGCTTAGAGTAAGGCGGGGGGCAGTGACTCATGCCTACAATCCCACACTTTGGGAAGCCAAGGCAGGTGGATTGCTTGAACCTAGGAGTTCAAGACCAGCCTGGGCAACATGGCGAGACCCCCGTCTCTACAAAAAATACAAACTTTAGCCAGTCGTGGTGGCAAGCATCTGTAGTTCCAGCTATTCAGGAAGCTGAGGTGGGAGGATCACTTGAGCCTGGGAGGCAGAGGTTGCAGAGAGCCAAGATGGTGCCATTGCACTCCACCCTAGGCAACAGAGCAAGACCCTGTGGTCAGAAAAAGAAAAAAAAATGCTCAGAGTAAGTCAACACCCAGTGGATATCTTCACTATTAATATCTCCTCTCCAGTCCATGGTCCTATCCTATTCTCCAGACAAGAGAGTCATCTCCAAAGATGGCAGCCCTTTCCATCACATGCCATGCAAATCATGAATTTGGCCGCTGGGGTCACCCCTCTAAGGTGAGAGAGGCATCATGTGCCACAGGTTGAAAAATGAGACTGAGCATTGCTACAGCAGAATAAACTTTGCCAACTTCTCAGGAGTAATTTATAGGCTATCAGAATTTATCAGACATTTCTAGTGTCCAGAGAAATGCCCTCTTTTTTTCTGGGTGCCCCAGATAATGTAGGCACCAAATACCTGTGTGCTTCACCACTCCCATAACCTCTTCCTTGCCACTAAAAAAGAATGCCATCTCTTCTGTCTTTCTGCCTATGCAGGCGCCAGAGAGGGCGGACAGTGGAGGCCCTGGTCGAAGGGAGTCGAATATCGCTAAACTTACTGTTTTCTTCCCTCTCCCCACCCCAGCACACACAGTTTCCTGAGACAGAGTAACATGTTTCAATCCTCATCTTTGTGGGGATTGAAAGGACACTCACAGAGCAACATAGAGCATCCTCACTGTTACGTTAAACGACCCCAAGGTATTCATTCCTGATATGGTAAAACATAAATCCCACACTGGTTGTAAACTCTGCTATCATGAAAGTCTGATCTCTTTTTTCGCTTGCTTGTTTTGTTGTTTATGAGACAGGGTTTTGCTCTGTGGCCCAGGCTGGAGTGCAGTGGTGTGATCACAGCTCACTGCAGTCTCAACCTGCTGGGCTCAAGTGATCCTCCCACCTCAGCCTCCTGAGTAGCTGGTACCACAGGTGCGTGCCATGACGCCGGCTAATTTTTGTATTTTTTGTAGAGATGGGAATTTCACCATGTTGCCCAGACTGGTTTCGAACTCCTGGGCTCAAGCCATCCACCCACCTCAGCCTCTCAAAGCTCTGGGATTACAGGCGTGAGCCACTGCTCTCAAATTCCTTTAAGTTTTGATCCTGCTACATGCTTGGTTTCTCCTCCTTTGCTTCTCTCCCACAGATTGTCTATTTAGTGCCAAGTGAACTCCCTGCAGCTTTCCCTTTCCTGGCTAAGCAACCTAGATACTGGCTTCCAGTTCTAATTACCAGTTCCTCTTTCTCCCTTAGCGCTTAATTTCTCCTTCCTCTCTTAATGATTCTCTGTATTCCTTAGTCTCACCACACCTTCTGACAGAATACTCACAAAGAGAAACCTCTTGTCTTGGTCCCAAATCTTGCAACCCAAACTCTTATTTCTACTCATTTCCCTAATAAATACTTCCTCCTCATGAATGAGGACTTTCATAGGGAACAGCTGCCTGTTAAACATACTATTTGCAGATTATAGCCCTCCCTCGTTTTGCAGTTACCTGGGTTCATGGACATTTTTGGTTGATTTTTTTCGGTGTTGTGTAAATTGGTTCCAACAACTGATCCTAGTAATACAAGCAAGTTATGACCCTGCAGATTCTTGTAGTTGTAACCATTTAAACAGATAAATCTTACTTTACAGAGTTTAAATTAAAACAGTATAAAATAGAACATGCAAATAGATATGAAATGACAAATTTTGAATAAAATTTATATGTGTGTGTGCCTGGATCTAGTGAAAGAAATCAGATAAACTGCCCTAGGAAGCTTTTTTGGAAGCTTTTTCCAGGCACATATTGCAAGTATAAGTTAATGAAAGTCACTGCTCTCAGGTGCATCACACACTGGCTTCTGAGATACAGCACAATCCACTCTGCCATTGTCTTCACTCATAAAACCTCGGATTCTTTTTATCCTCTTCTCTCACCCTCTGTTGCTCACCCCAGCCTTTTGATATTTTAATGGGTTTTTCCCAGAGCAGGCTAGAAATGTTTGATTCATTTTCAATGGTCCAGAAGATTTGCCGTTTTTACTTTCTCAGTCGTGGCTGATTTGCTGGAAATTGCAAAACTGCCTCATGGTTTATAAATGTTTCTACTTTCTCACACATTTCAAACTTAGACACAATGACATCATCAGTCATGCTTTCTGTTAGCTTCTTAACCTCCATTTAACCTCCCTCTTTGTGTTAAGATCAGGAGAGTTGGCGAGTTTAGCAAAGTCAAATTTAGATTTTTATTTCTGCCCTTCTAATTGCAGTCGTTACCCCTGATCCTGTGAACTTGCGGCATAGCAGTTTAAGCTCCTTGGTCAGGAAAGAGGGACTGCTGTTGTTTGTTGATATTTTCTCAACCACTGAGCATTTGTCTTCAATGGTGATCCAAAATAATGTGGCAAGTCATTTGTCTATCAAATCCATTTTAATGGGAAAAATCTATACAAGCTTTTTGTAGCGCTTCTGGCTCTTGGGCACCTTTTTTCAAAGTTTCTATGCTAGTAAAAATAGCAGATTCAATTTGAAAGCCCCACGCCCTCTTCTGTTCTTCAATCCCCTAGAGGCTTTGAGTCTTTTTTGAGACAGGGTCTTGCTCTCCTGGCCCAGGCTGGAGTGCAGTGATGCAATCTTGGCTCACTGCAAACTCTGCCCCCTGGCTCTAGCAATCCTCCCAACTAAGCCTTGCGAGCTGCTAGGACTACAAGTGTATGCCACCATGCCTACCTATTTTTTTAAAAAATTTTTATAGAGAGGAAGACACACTACATTATCCAGGCTGGTCCCAAATGCCTGGGCTCAAGCCATCTGCCTACCTCTGCCTCCCGAAGTGCTGGGATTGAGCCACTACACCTGGCCTGCGTTTGACTCTTCACTATTTCTCTCTCTTTGATCCAAGGCCCCTTGGCCTCACTCTCTGCCCCTCTGTTTCCTCCAATCACTCAGCCCCTCACTCCTGATCCACTCCTGACACACACGTTCCCCTGCTCCACAGGGTCATCTCAAACACAAAATTTATTTCTAATTTTTTCAGGAGAATCCACCCTTCAGTTTTTGTCCTTTTTTTCCTCAGAAAGCATGGGGTTAGGGAGGGGTTCAGGGAATGTTAACAAAGGTAATGCCAGCATTCTCTGACATGAAGTTTGAGGGTGGAAGGAAATGTTATAAACTACTACACACACACACACACTCTCTTTAAATCTTATGCCATCATTAACATTAAGCATACCAAATCCAGGTACGATATATAGTGTAAACATTTTCTTGTTTATAGACCACAAACCTCAGATGTGCAAAAATTGCATTTTATGTTTCTATGACTAAAATTCAGAGCTCATGACTCCTAAACAAAATAATAGAACATTTAAATTTGCTAATTCAAAGCAGCTCGGTTTTAAAATCAGGCACGTTTTCTTTAAAATGCAATCTGGGTTTGTTTGGATTTTTTTTTTTTTTTTTACATTTGGGGGTATATGAGCAGGTTTGTTACATGGGTATATCGTGTGATGCTGAGGCTTAGGCTTCTAATGGTCCCATCACCCAAGAAATGAACATAGTGCCTGATAGGCAGTTTTTCAGAATTTGCCACCTCCTCCCCTTTTGGGATCCCCAGTGTCTCTTGTCTCCATCCTTTTGTGCATGTTTACCCATGCACCCAGTGTTCAGCTCCCACTTATAAGTGAGAACATGTAGCATTTGTTTTTCTGTCTCTGAGTGAATTTACTTAGAATAATCACCTCCAGCGGCATCGCTGTTGCTGCAAAGGACATGATTTTTTTATGGCTGTGTAATATTCCATGGTACCATATTTTCTTTATCCAATCTACCATTGGTGGACATCTAGATAGATTCCATGTCTTTGCTATTGTGAATAGTGCTGTGAAAAACATATATATGAGTGGAGGTGTCTTTTTGGTAGAACTGTGTATAAAATACAATCTCAATCACTTAAGAAATCTTACCTTCTCTACCCTTTTACCCTTCTGACCAACAGCATCTGATTTCGGTGACAGCTTCATAAACATCAAAATTGAGGAGGCAGGTAGACAGGTGAACATCTCCAGTCACTTTGCCAGCTACTCCTGATGGTTAACTCACTCTGGCAGGGATGGGTGACACCAGCACCCATCAAAGCGTTCAACGGCTCTTCCACATTGCTCTCCAGCTAATCCACATGCTTATCACCAAAGACCACCACCACCATCTGCTCATAGCCTTCTCAGGAGAGCACAAGAAGCCCTCAAGTGTCCTTCCTCACCTGTTGGGAACTCAGGCAGATTCGGGGCTGACAAAGGCCCTGGGTCTAGCTCACCCATTCACCATCGCCTCCCTCACATCAAGACCCTGCTTCTAGAGCCTTGCCCTTTCATTGAGCTGGACTTTAGGATTTGAGACAAGAATCACTTCTGCTTAGGCAGTCTCCCAAATTCTCTTAGCAATTTCCACTTCCTCCCTCCCCCTACAGAGTTTTATTTTTTTTTTTTAATTATTTTTTTTTTTTTATTATACTTTAAGTTCTAGGGTACATGTGCATAACGTGCAGGTTTGTTACATATGTATACATGTGCCATGTTGGTGTGCTGCACCCATCAACTCGTCAGCACCCATCAATTCATCATTTATATCAGGTATAACTCCCCAGTGCAATCCCTCCCCCCTCCCCCCTCCCCATGATAAGCCCCAGTGTGTGATGTTCCCCTTCCCGAGTCCAAGTGAGCTCATTGTTCAGTTCCCACCTATGAGTGAGAACATGTGGTGTTTGGTTTTCTCTTCCTGTGATAGTTTGCTAAGAATGATGGTTTCCAGCTGCATCCATGTCCCTACAAAGGACGCAAACTCATCCTTTTTTATGGCTGCATAGTATTCCATGGTGTATATGTGCCACATTTTCTTAATCCAGTCTGTCACTGATGGACATTTGGGTTGATTCCAAGTCTTTGCTATTGTGAATAGTGCCGCAATAAACATACGTGTGCATGTGTCTTTGTAGTAGCATAATTTATAATCCTTTGGGTATATACCCAGTAGTGGGATGGCTGGGTCATATGGTACATCTAGTTCTAGATCCTTGAGGAATCGCCATACTGTTTTCCATAATGTTTGAACTAGTTTACAATCCCACCAACAGTGTAAAAGTGTTCCTATTTCTCCACATCCTCTCCAACACCTGTTGTTTCCTGATTTTTTAATGATTGCCATTCTAACTGGTGTGAGATGGTATCTCATTGTGGTTTTGATTTGCATTTCTCTGATGGCCAGTGATGATGAGCATTTTTTCATGTGTCTGTTGGCTGTATGAATGTCTTCTTTTGAGAAATGTCTGTTCATATCCTTTCCCCACTTTTGGATGGGGTTGTTTGTTTTTTTCTTGTATATTTGTTTGAGTTCTTTGTAGATTCTGGAAATTAGCCCTTTGTCAGATGAGTAGATTGCAAAAATTTTCTCCCATTCTGTAGGTTGCCTGTTCACTCTGATGGTAGTTTCTTTTGCTGTGCAGAAGCTCTTTAGTTTAATTAGATCCCATTTGTCAATTTTGGCTTTTGCTGCCGTTGCTTTTGGTGTTTTAGACATGAAGTCCTTGCCCATGCCTATGTCCTGAATGGTACTACCTAGATTTTCTTCTAGGGTTTTTATGGTATTAGGTCTAACATTTAAGTCTCTAATCCATCTTGAATTAATCTTCGTATAAGGAGTAAGGAAAGGATCCAGTTTCAGCTTTCTACTTATGGCTAGCCAATTTTCCCAGCACCATTTATTAAATAGGGAGTCCTTTCCCCATTTCTTGTTTTTGTCGGGTTTGTCAAAGATCAGATGGTTGTAGATGTGTGGCATTATTTCTGAAGGCTCCGTTCTGTTCCATTGGTCTATATCTCTGTTTTGGTACCAGTACCATGCTGTTTTGGTTACTGTAGCCTTGTAGTATAGTTTGAAGTCAGGTAGCGTGACGCCTCCGGCTTTGTCCTTTTGACTTAGGATTGTCTTGGCAATGCGGGCTCTTTTTTGGTTCCATATGAATTTTAAAGCAGTTTTTTCCAATTCGGTGAAGAAACTCATTGGTAGCTTGATGGGGATGGCATTGAATCTATAAATAACCTTGGGCAAGGGCCAGGGTGCTTCCTTCTCACATTTCACTCTCAGCAGGTTCAGGAAAACTGCTTTGAGAGCATCATACATGCGTAACCCTTAACTCTCTCTAGAGGTTGTGGAAAGACTGGATGTTCTGTGTCCTTCATTACTGGATCTTAATGTTCAAGACCAATATGGTAAATAAAAGAAGTAAATAAAAAGAAAGAAAAAATATTCGTCTCTCAAGCACCTGTATTTTGCCATTGAAAGCCATGACTCTAAAAAGCTTTGGAATTTAAAGCCAAGAAGCTGAGGACTCTAGAAAGATTTTTTGTGTTCTACCTTCCCTGAGCAATAAAGTATAGTCTAAATGTCTAGTTTTAGTGGTGGAAGAATAAAAAAGGAATAACCATGAAGGAAGCATACATGGACATACCCTAGAATCAGTAATTATAAACACAAAGACACAGTAATTAGAAATAATCATTATAAAGAAATACCTTAGTAAGAGATGCACTCTTTTTATTTGCAAATCATATCATATCAAATTTTTAGCTATTTCCCAACACTGTAAAATAGACACAAGTGAATGTGTATATTTACCCTTACTCTCAAGAAACTTCTATAGGAGAATCAGAATTTTCAAAACTTGCCTAATGATAGATAGAGTTAGTCTATCTTTATTTGGTCATTTATTTTTTAAGTCACACACAAAAAATGTGCTTACCCTATTTGGATTCTAACTCAAATATCTTGGCTCAAAATTCTGTACTCTTTCTGATACCAATTTTCCCTACTTTTCTATTCTGCTGCCCATAGTGGTTCCTCATATTTCACTTATACCTGCCTTTCATGTAACTTTTATTTTTAATCTCTTTTCCCTACACTTTTCTATATTTTTTTCCTGTTGCTTTAATCAACACTAATCACAATATTATAGATGAAAACACCAGTGTATAAAAGTGTTATTCAAAGTGTGAAAAATCCCCAATTATTAGGCATATTTATTAAATTTCTCCCACAAATTCTTTCTGATGCAATGTCTAAAACTATAGAATGTATAATAAATAATTGGTAGGAGTAAGGAATAGTCTCACATGACACTCTCACCCCCTAGAAACTACTCGATCACATTCTTCTCTAATTAGTCTCCCAGGGACCTACACCACTTTTAAATTTATTCTGGGGAAATTGCGGCAGATTTTTAATGTATATTATAATGTGCTTTATTCTATGTACTTAGATACACAAAGTGTTCTAAATCAATGTTATGATATTCTGATTTTTTTTTTTTTTTTTTTTTTGAGATGTTTCATTCTTGTTGCCCAGGCTGGAGTGCAATGGCGCGATCTTGGCTCACTGCAACCTCCGCCTCCTGGGTTCAAACGATTCTCCTGCCTCAGCCTCCTGAGTAACTGGGATTACAGGCATGCACCACCACGCCCGGCTAACTTTGTATTTTTATTAGAGACGAGGTTTCTCCATGTTGGTCAGGTTGGTCTCGAACTCCCAACCTCAGATGATCCACCCGCCTTGGCCTCCCAAAGTGCTCAGAGTACAAGCATGAGCCACCATGCCCGGCCTTATTCTAATTATTAATAGGAATTATTTACATTATTAAAGTTATAGGTAAGAGTCGTTAAATTGCTAATGTTTTGGTTAAATGATAAGCACTCATAAATGTTGTCTGATTAGATCCTCACATGAACCCTGAAAGGTAATGTTTTCTCACCTTTCCAGAATGAAGAGAGAAATTTAGAAATTTGTCAAGGTCATGGGCACATCAACACTTAGTCCAGAACTCGCACCTAAGCTTATCTGATTCCCAAGCCTGAGTTTTTTCAGTCACATACAAACACCAAAATCAAATTCTCTCTCATTTTTATTATTTTTACATATAATAAGTAATTTCTATTTTATTACATATAATAAAATAATGTATATTGTTATATTATTAATATATTACATATGATAAACTATTACTATTATAGATAATATATGATAAAATGATTTATAATTATATAATATTTTATCATTTATTATATCTCATTTTATAAGATGAGAATTCCTATTCCCATTAACAGGTAAACAAGCTAGCCAAGCAAGCTGAACTGGTTGCAGATTTACCATGTTTTATTTCCCAGGGAGAGAAGAGAAGGGCACTGCAAGGACAGGTACAGCTTGCACAAGGTCATGGAGACAGGAAAGGACATGGCAGGCTCAGAACATGATGAGAAGTCTGGGGTAGTTTAAGAGGAGGGCTGAAGCACATGCTTGGAGATGAAGTTAGAGAGGATCACCAGAACCAGATCATGAAGGTCTTTGTAAGCCACGTGCCAGAGTTAGGATGGTAGTATATTAGTAATTCGAATCCAGGTTTTGCACAAAATGGAAGTAACTCAGGCAAATTACCAAAAATGGACTACAATGTCAGAAACTGAAAGCAATCCTTAGAGAGGGCGTGGCCATTGCACTTGAGTCACTGGAAAGATACAGGCTATGACCAAGTC